>NW_028317933.1:4370000-4547500 GCF_062004578.1 Staurois parvus
AGCCTTCTGTTGGCAGGAAATGGGTCACCGGAGTGCAGAACAAACAAATCAGCTTTGGCTGGACTTCTTTTAATTAAAACAAGAGTTCCAGTTGAAGAAAAAAAAAGTCAGCAGGTACAAAAACCGTAGCTGCTGACTTTTAAAATACAGCCACTTACCTGTCCCTCGGTCCAGCAGTGGCCTCACCACAGATGTTTTCACCGGCCGTCTTCTCACGCCAACATCTTCAGTGTGGTCACCCGGCTTTGACAGCTTGCGGCTTCACAGCCGGGTGCCCAGTGCGCATGCGTGAGCAGCGCTGTGCCTTGTGCAAGGTCCCAAAGTCTTCTGGGACCTATCGCGTGTCCCAGAAAACTACGGGGGGGGGGGGGGGGGGGGGAGGAGGACAACTTTCACTTCTGATCACCTAGTTCAGTGGTGGGCAACCTTTTTTTTTCCAACTGAGCCAAATCTCGCCAAAACCACGATTGAAATTTATTTTGAGAGCCACATTTTTAAAACTGAAAATACATCCCCCATATAGTGATTCATCCCCCATAGTAATACATCCCCCATATAGTAATACATCCCCCATATAGTGATTCATCCCCCATATAGTAATTCATCCCCCATAGTAATTCATCCCCCATATAGTAATTCATCCCCCATATAGTAATTCATCCCACATATAGTAATTCAACCCCCATATAGTAATTCATCCTCCATATAGTAATTCATCCCACATATAGTAATTCATCCCACATATAGTAATTCATCCCCCATATAGTAATTCATCCCCCATATAGTAATTCATCCCCCCTATAGTAATTCATTCCCCATATTGTGTCAATTCACTTACCTTTGCTCCGCGCGTTCCTCTCGCCGTGTTCCCGCGCCGTTCCGGTCTTCAGGGCGGACTGTGAGAGGAGTTCGTCACGCTGCCCCGCCTACATCCTGACAGCCAATGTTTGCCACGCTCCGCGGGCCGGATTAAAAGGTCCGCCTGGCCGTAGTTTGCCCATTGCTGGGCTAGCTGCAGAGTCCTGACTTTTGGGGCGGCCGCCCGAGAGGAGGGAGGGGAGCGGACGCCCAGCACACAGAAGAGCCGCATTAAAGTTTGTAAAGAGCCGCGGCTTGCCGACCACTGACCTAGTTGATCGCAGCAGAAGTGGGTACCTGTCAAATTCGGGTACCCCCCCACTCCCCCCCCCCCCCCCACTCCCTAATACTTAATGGGGAGCGGTGGACGAAGGCTTAAAGCGTAACTTCCCCTTTTGGGTGGAGCTCCCCTTTAAGGACACTGGACTATCCTCAGCAACACTAGCAGCTGCTAGTCAAAACACAAGATCATGTGACTCTGTATCCCTCCATTTCCGGTCTGAACAGTGTTGATGGCCACAAAGTAACATTTGTATACTTTTGTATCTACTCTGTTTATTTCTCTGTAAATAAAAGGTGGATCTTCAATCTGCAGTTACTGTCACTTAACCACTTCCTGTCCGGACACTTTTACCCCCTTCCTGTCCAGGCCAATTTTCAGCTTTCAGTGCTGTCATACTTTGACAACTGCACGGTCATGCAACACTGCACTCATGGATTTTTTAGCATTTTTTTAGACCGATAAAGCTTTATTTTGGTGGTATTTATTCACCACTGGGATTTTTATTTTTTTTTGCTATATAAATGAAAAAGTCAAAAAATTTTGAAAGTGTTTTTCTTATAAAATTTTGCAAATAAATAATCTTTCTTCATAAATCTTGGCCAAAATTTATTCAGTTATCTTTTTAGTAAAAAAAATAACCCAAATTAGTTTATAACCAAAAAATATAATTTTTTAAAACATTTTTTACATTTTTATATATTTTTTTATTTTTACATACTGTCACTCTAGCAGTACAGTGTCACCATTGTGGGGGGTGATGACGATTTTTTTTTTTTGTTGTTTTTTTACACTGATTGCTTTTACACCCATAAACGCTGTAAGCAGTAAGCAATCATTTCTCCTTCTCTCTGGCTGCATTCTTGCAGCCATTGAGAAATACTGTGTGAGCTGTGATTGGTCAGTTTGTCACATGGTACAAGGCTGTTGTGAATAGCCTTGTACCATGTGACCTCTGTGATCATTCACAGATTTCACACGTAGTAAGCAATGATGTCACAAGTGACATCTTGCGTACTATTCTGCATGTGATCACTGATTGGCCAATCAGTGATCACATGATCGGGACCTCACACAGAGGTCCCGTATGGTGATCGGTGTTCACCGGATCGCGGTGCTGCGCACTCCCAGTCCAAAATGGCGGGCGCCGTTTATGAACGGCAACCCGCCCCTGGAGTGCCACTGTCTGGCCGATTATATACAATGGCCGAACAGCAAGTGAGAAATTCATTTTTTTAAAGGTTTGTCTATTTAACCCTCTATTTACCCTAATCATCCAATCCTTCCCTTTCTCCCTCCAACTATTGTTTTCTTGCCTCTTTTTCATTTCTGTTTTATTAACAATAAAATATTTTAACTGTTTGCCTGCCACCCTATAGCAGAAGTACTACTACAGGGCAGCAGGGCTGCGCAAAGTCACGTGCAGGGGCGGACTGACAACTCATGGGGCCCCGGGGCAATAGGGGATCATGGGGCCCCTGTGTCCTCACCCACACCCAAAAAAGCCTATGAAAAGGTACCAGGGGCATCTCATGGGGCCCCCTACTGACCCTGGGCCCTCGGGCAGTGCCCGAGTTCCCAAATGGTCAGTCCGCCCCTGCTCACGTGCATATATATGTGATTTACATTTCCGGATAGGGGCTGTGCACCGCCCTACCCGCGCTGCTATTGGCAGCTGGGGATGTCAATCACTGGGTCCCGGCCTGCATTTCCCAGCAGGAACTTGGCGATCGTCGGGTAAAGCTGACGGGTGTTCAGGCATACAGGGAATTGGTTCCAGTAATTGCCACCCTGCTAAGCCGATCACCCTCCCTGCCTGCATCCTATTCACCCAGCTGTCTGGGTCCCCTTCAGAAGGGCTGGTGGTACCCCCTTATCCAAGGCCCTGTATGCAAGGTAGATGGGAGAAGGGGGGAGGGAACATTTTTAAGAATAGTTATAGTTCTGCTTTTCTTCCACTTTAATGAACATTTTAATTCTTGCATTGCAGGGTGGCCCATTGCAAGTGTTTTTTTGTTTTTTTTTAATCCCAGCATTCAGCTTTAATGAAGAGTTTTGTTCTGCTCTTTGCTGTGCATTTATATCCAAACTTATCTGATAGATTGAGGCTGATTTACTAAAGGAATTGTCAATCTTCTCTCAAAAAAATTGTGTAGAAATTCATTTTAATTATTGAATATTCACAATTCAGTTAGTGAATATTCATTTTTAGTGAAGATTCTCAGCTCCTTCAGTAAATCCATCGGGCTCATGGTTTCAGGAAATGCTGATATGTCTTATTTTGCTCAGATTGATAAATATTAACAGGCTTGCTCTCCTGCAGATGCCGGTTACTGTAGGTGGACCTTATGGGCAGTCACAGCCCAGCTGCTTTGACAGAATAAAGATGGGCTTCATGATGGGTTGCACAGTGGGCATGGCAGCCGGGGCACTCTTTGGCACGTTCTCCTGTTTAAGGTAAGCAAACAAAACAAATGAGCGGTTTTCTTTCTGAGATGAGAGTCCACAAAAAGCAAATATTACCTTTTGGGACTCTGGACTGAGCAGCAGCTTTATTTAGAATCTGGTGTCTAGTTGTGCAGAGCTCTCAAACAGAAACAGTAGAGACCAGCAACAAAAATGGTTCAAGTAAAAATAAAAAATGAATATGTGTTGCTGAGTGAAAATAAATATGAAATTATATCCCTTGCCACTGTATCCTATGTGCATCAGGGGTGTGGAAATTTTATTAAAAAAACTACTTTTCTAAGGACCAAATTGGGGTCCCAATCTACATGTCCCTCATGACAGTCTACTTGTCCTGAAAAAAAAAAAATGTACAATTTTTTTTTTTTTCAGGATGGAAAATCTGAAGGGTTGCTGTTTATTAGGCAGATGTGCTTTTAAAAAGGAAAGGGGCTCTATGACAGCTTTAAACTTTTTAATGTTTTTTAATCTTTGCTAGAAAAGGTTCCCCAAATGGATCCCCAAACATTAGATAGATAGATATAGATGGATGGATAGAGAGAGAGAAATATGGAATAGATAGAGATATGGATGGATAGAGAGAGAGAGAGAGAGAGAGAGAGAAATATGGAATAGATAGATAGATATGGAATAGATAGAGATATGGATGGATTGAGAGAGATGGAATAGATAGATAGATATGGAATAGATAGATAGATAGAGATATGGATAGATAGAGAGAGAGAGAGAGAGAGAGAGAGAAATATGGAATAGATAGATAGAGAGATAAATATGAGATAGATAGAGATAGAGGTGGATAGAGAGAGAGAGAGAGAGATGGAATAGATAGATAGATAGATAGATAGAGGTAGAGAGAGAGAGAGAGAGAGATGGAATAGATAGATAGATGGATATAGAGAGAGAGAGAGATGGCTAGAGAGAGAGATAAATATGAGATAGATAGAGATATGGATGGATAGAGAGAGAGAGAGAGAGATATGGGATAGATAGATAGAGAGATAAATATGGAATAGATAGAGAGAGAGAGAGAGAGAGAGAGAGAGACAGAGAGAGAGATATGGAATAGATAGATAGATGGAGAGAGAGAGAGAGAGAGAGAGAGAGAGAGAGAGAGATATGGAATAGATAGATAGAGATATGGATGGATGGATAGAGAGAGAGATAGATAGATGGATGGATGGATGGATAGAGAGAGAGATAAATATGGAATAGATAGAAAGAGAGAGAGATATAGATAGATCATTTTTTTTTTTTTAATCATTTGTTTTTAAAAGCAGGGGCTGTAGAGAATAAATTTGCGGTTTTCAAGCGCAATTTAAATGCAAAAAAACACAATCTGTAACCCAGTTTTCTGATAAAGATGATGTTAGGCCGAGTAAATAGATCCTGATTATGTCACGCTTTAAAAATGTGCCTGCCCGTGCGATGGCAACAAACTATGTAAATTTTACTACCCATGGGCGACTACCCAAAAGCCTTCATAGGTTACCACTTTGGATTTACAGAGGAGTTCTGGTGCTAGAATTACAGTCCATGATCTGACGATCGCAGTGATTCCTCACGTGTGGGATGATCGCTGTTTGCATGCACGTAGGACTGACAAATGCAGTCGCCTTTGTGTGCGAGCACAGGTGGATGGGGATGCTTTAAAAAAATAAATATATATATATATATATATATATATATATATATATATATAATTTTATTTTTTTTATTTTTTTTACACTGTTGCTTTTATTTATTTGCATCTTTTTTCTCCCTTTTATTGCTGTCACAAGGAATGTAAACATTCCTTGTGACACAATAGGCAGTGACAGGTAATCTTTATGGAGTGATCTGGGGTCAGTAAGACCCCAGATCCCTCCTATGCCCTTTCTAAAAGCATTTGATTTTACCTTAGTGAACATTCTTGGCATGCCTCAGAGAATGAATGAGTTAAATCCTGTGTGCCTGCGTGAGAGTTATGTCAGCCCGACCATTGAAATGGCCAAAGATCCTGAACCTGGAAGAATTTGGAGTACAGATGTCATCTCTGGCAAGTGGAGATGAGTTTAGTTCCACTTTAAGGGTGACGGGACTATCTGACTATAACCGTTTGCCGAGCCACCAGAGTACATATACTGCAGGTACAGTACTGGTACATCATTGGTTTTTTCGGGTGTATATGCGTGTCCCCGCCCGCCTACTCTCCTGTGATTTGACACAGCGGGAGTTTGTCATCAGATCCCGACCTCTGATTTATGGCTGGGCTCTGCCGACTGGCTGTGTCGAATCCCAGCCTTGAGCCTTGTGTTGATAAACAACACAGGGCTTTTTACAGACAGAATGATCATTTTGCAAAGCAGGGAAAAGAAACAAATCAATGTGTAGTAAAAAGCAGCACACAGTACACACCAGGGGCAGACTGACCATTTGGAAACTCAGGCACTGCCCGAGGGCCTGGGGTCAGTAGGGGGCCCCATGAGATGCCCCTGGTACCTTTTTCATAGGCTTTTTTGAGTTTGGGCAAGGACACAGGGGCCCCATGATCCCCTGTTCCCCGGGGGCCCCATGAGCTGTCAGTCCGCCCCTGGTACACACTTAACACTTGTTAGGCACACAAATCCTTGATTGCTCCTAGATGTTAACCCATTCTCAGCCAGTGTCGTTAGTACAGGAACACTATTATTAGCACTGATCACTGTATTAGTAGGGATGCAGCGAGATTTCAGTGGCTGAAACATTTTGGCTGAAAACACCCCCATCTGCCTTTTGACCAATATGAAAATAAGCACCGATACAGGTGTAAAAAATAACAGCACCCGCTGCTGCTCCTCAGCGCCCCTCGATGGTTCTCAGCCTGAGAAGTCATCGAACGATCCCGGCGCTGGGCAAAGCAATAAGTGAAGAAAAGATGGCCTCCACTCATCTCTATGCCCCTGGAGGACCAGAGTGACATCACTACGTCACTTGCAGTTCCGGCACTTTGTAAACAAGGCCTTTTTTCTTTTTGTTTTTGTTTGATCTAATGCTTTACATTGTAGAGGAGAGATGTGGGGTCTTATTGTCCCAATATCTCTCCATAAAGAGGACCTGTCACTGCTTATTTCTATCACAAGGGATGCATGCATTCATTGTGATAGGGATACAAGTGATTTAAAAAACATTTTTTAAAGGGGCAGTGTAGAAAAAAAAAGTTTAAAGTGCTCTCGTGCGTAGTGGTGAACGCATATGTGGGCCACTCGCCAAATATACAGTCATGGCCGAAATTGTTGGCACCCTTGATATTTTTCCTGAAAATCAAGTATTTCACACAAAAAAGGTATTGCATTAACACATGTTTTGCTATACACATGTTTATTCCCTTTGTATGTATTGGAACAAATATAAAACAGAGGCAGAAAAGCAAATATGACATAATGTCACACAAAACCCCAAAAATGGGCTGGACAAAAGTATTGGCACCCTTAACTTAATATTTGGTTGCACACCCTTTGGAAAACATAACTGAAATCAGTCGCTTCCTATAACCATCAATAAGCTTCTGACACCTCTCACCCGGAATTTTGGACCACTCTTCCTTTGCAAACAGCTCCAGGTCTCTCTTATTGGAAGGACACCTTTTCCCAACAGCAATTTTAAGATCTCTCCACAGGTGTTCAATGGGATTTAGATCTGGGCTCATTGCTGGCCACTTCAGAACTCTCCAGCGCTTCTTTGCCATCCATTTCTGAGTGCTTTTTGACGTATGTTTGGGGTCATTGTCCTGCTGGAAGACCCAGGATCTTGGACGCAAACCCAGCTTTCTGACACTGGGCCCTACAGTGCGACCCAAAATCCTTTGGTAATCCTCAGATTTCATGATGCCTTGCACACAGTCAAGGCACCCAGTGCCAGAGGCAGCAAAACAACCCCAAAACATCATTGAACCTCCACCATATTTTACCGTAGGTACTGTGTTTTGTTCTTTGTAGGCCTCATTCCGTTTTCGGTAAACAGTAGAATGATGTGCTTTACCGAAAAGCTCTATCTTGGTCTCATCTGTCCACAAGACGTTTTCCCAGAAGGCTTTTGGCTTACTCAAGTACATTTTGGCAAACTGTAGTCTTGCTTTTTTATGTCTCTGTGTCAGCAGTGGGGTCCTCCTGGGTCTCCTGCCATAGCGTTTCATTTCATTTAAATGTCGACGGATAGTTCGCGCTGACACTGATGCTCCCTGAGCCTGCAGGACAGCTTGAATGTCTTTGGAACATGTTTGGGGCTGCTTATCCACCATCCGGACTATTCTGCGTTGCAATCTTTCATCAATTTTCCTCATCCGTCCACGACCAGGGAGATTAGCTACAGTGCCATGGGTTGCAAACTTCTTGATAATGTTGCGCACTGTGGACAAAGGCAAATCTAGTTCTCTGGAGATGGACTTGTAACCTTGAGATTGTTGATATTTTGCCACAATTTTGGTTCTCAGGTCCTCAGACAGTTCTCGTCTCCTCTTTCTGTTGTCCATGCTTAGTGTGGCACAGACAGACACACAATGCAAAGGTTAAGTGAACGTCTCTCCTTTTTATCTGCTTTCAGGTGTGATTTCTATATTGCCCACACCTGTTACTTGCCCCAGGTGAGTTTACAGGAGCATCACATGCTTGTAACATTCTTATTTATCCGCAGTTGTGAAAGGGTGCCAATACTTTTGTCCAGCCCATTTTTGGAGGTTTGTGTGACATTATGTCGAATTTGCTTTCTTTCCTCCCTTTTTTTGTTTTGTCCCAATACACACAAAGGGAATAAACATGTGTATAGCAAAACATGTGTTAATGCAATACGTTTCGTGAGAAATACATGATTTCCTGGAGAAATATCAAGGGTGCCAACAATTTCGGCCATGACTGTATAAACTGTGTTCAAACCACACGTGTGAGGTGTCGCCACGAATGTCCGAGCAATAATTCTAGCACTAGACCTCCTCTGTAACTTTAAACTGGTAACCTGTAGAAAATTTTTAAAGCGTCATCCATGGAGATTAAGTACCATAGTTGATGCTATTCCATGAGCATGCGCAATTTTAAAGTGTGACATGTTTTGTATCGATTTACTCAGTGTAACATTATCTTTCATATTTTACCAAAAAATTGAGGTGTCTATATATTGTGGTTTTTGGGGGGTTTTGTTTTTTTGTTTTTTTTTCCAAAAAAATTGTGTTTGAAAAATATATTCATTTTTAAAAACTGTCTATTTCGGTTTTCGGCCAGGTGCATCCTGAATTTTCGGTTTCAACACCAGAATTTTCATTTCGGTGTACCACTATGTATTCGTGTCAGTCAGTTCCCACAAAGTGTCAGATTGTCCAACGCACTATTACAGTCCCACTATAAGTTGCTGATCGCCGCCATTAGTACTATAAAAAAAAAGTAAAACTTCCAGTATACATTCCATAGCTTGTAGATGCTATAACTTTCAAGTCAACAAATTAATATACACGTATTGGGATGTCTTTCCTTTTTGTTTTGTTTTGTTTTTTTTTTACCGAAGACATACAGCAGAAAACATTTTGGCTTAAATTCATTAAGATATATATATGTGTGTGTGTATATATGTGTGTGTGTGTGTGTGTGTATACAGTTGCAAGAAAAAGTATGTGAACCCCTTGGGATTACATGGAGTTTTGCATGAATTGGGCATAAAATGTGCTCTGAACGTCATCTAAGTCACAACAATAGAAGAACACAGTCTGCTGAACATAATACTACACAAACATTAGATGTTGCCATGGTTTAATTGCACATAACATGTAAACATTCACAGTGCAGGGAGGAAAAAGTATGTGAGGCCCTAGCTTAATGACTTCTCTCAGAGCTAATTGGAGCCAGGAGTGAGCCAACCTTGACTCCAATCAGTGTGATGATATTGGATGTGTTGCTGACAGCTGTCCTGCCCTTAAAAAACACACACCTGTTTTGGGTTTACTGGTTTCAAGAAGCACTGTCCGATGTGAACCATGCCTCGCAGAAAAGAGCTCTCAGAAGACCTACGATCAAGAATTGTTGACTTGCATGAAGCTGGAAAGGGTTACAAAAGTATCTCCAAAAGCCTTGATGTTGATGTGTCCACGGTAAGACAGACTGTCTACAAATGGAGAAAGTTTAGCACTGTTGCTACTCTCCCTAGGCATGGTCGTCCTGTAAAAATGACTGCAAGAGCACAGTGCAGAATGCTGCATGAGGTAAAGAAGAATCCCAGAGTGTCAGCTAAAGACCTACAGAAATCTCTGGCACATGCTAACATTTTTGTTGACACATCTACAATAAGGAAAACATTAAACAAAAATGGAGTACATGGGAGGACACCACGGAGGAAGCCATTGCTGTCCAAAAAGAATATTGCAGCACGTTTAAAGTTTGCAAAAGAGCACCTGGATGTTCCACAGCGCTACTGGCAAAATATACTGTGGACAGATGAAACCAAGATTGAGTTGTTTGGGAAGAACACACAACACTATGTGTGGAGAAAAAAAGGCACAGCACACCAACATCAAAACCTCATCCCCACTGTAAAACATGGCGGAGGGAGCATCATGGTTTGGGGCTGCTTTGCTGCCTCAGGGCCTGGACGGATTGTTGTCATTGATGGGAAAATGAATTCCAGAGTTTATCAAGACATTTTGCAGGAAAACGTACGACCATCTGTCCACCAACTGAAGCTCCGCAGAGGATGGGTGATGCAACAGGACAATGACCCAAAGCATACAAGTAATTCAACAAAACAATGGCTGCAACAGCACAGAATACGCCTTCTGGAGTGGCCCAGTCAGAGTCCTGACCTCAACCCGATTGAAATGCTGTGGCATGACCTTAAGAGAGCGATTCACACCAGACATCCCAAGAATATTGCTACACTGAAACAGTTTTGTGAAGAGGAGTGGTCCAAAATGACTCCAGATCGTTGTGCAGGTCTGATCTGCAACTACAGGAAACGTTTGGTTGAGGTTATTGCTGCCAAAGGAGGGTCAACCAGTTATTAAGTCCAAAGGTTCACATACTTTTTCCTCCCTGCACTGTGAATGTTTACATGTTATGTGCAATTAAACCATGGCAACATCTAATGTTTGTGCGGTATTGTGTTCAGCAGACTGTGTTCTTCTATTGTTGTGACTTAGATGACGTTCAGAGCACATTTTATGCCCAATTCATGCAAAACTCCACATAATCCCAAAGGGTTCACATACTTTCTCTTGCAACTGTGTGTGTGTGTGTGTGTGTGTGTGTGTGTATATATATATATATATATATATATATATATATATATATATATATAATATATTTATTTATTTTTTTATTTCAAAATGTTTTCTGTTTATGTAATAAAAACTAAATAACCCAGTGGTGATCAAATACCACCAAAAGAAAGTTCTATTTCTGTAAAATAAAAAACTATATGAATTTTCATTTGGGTACAGTGTTGCATGACCGCGCAATGGCCAGGTAAAGTAGCACAGTGCTTCATAGCAAAAAATGGCCTGGTCGTGAAGAGGGTAAAATCTTCCAGTGCTTAACATCATGTTAGCAGTTCAGGTATTTATTTTCTTGATCGGAGCTGCTCTTTAACTGAACATGGAGAGTAGCAGAGTTGTGTATAGCAGACACGTAGCATTGATGTCACCTTTTTTCTCTTTCAGAGTTGGAATGAGAGGACGAGAACTTTTTGGCGGCGTTGCAAAGACCATGATGCAAAGCGGTGGCACCTTTGGGACATTTATGGCCATTGGAATGGGGATTCGGTGTTGAATTGTGTTAGTTGATGGCTGCATCATCGACCTATAAAATATTTCACAGAAATCATTTACAGCGTCCCTATCCATGTTTAGATAGATGCCATTCTGTATAGCCGTCCCTGGAAATGGCTGGTTTGTTCAGTGAGAACAGAGGCACACGGTCTAGTCCTTTTATTGCTCTGTTCATTCAGGTTGAATTCCATTAACATGACCTTCCAGTATAGAATTATCCGCCATTTGTGTCCGTTTGGCGTAAGCTCTCATTTGAGGGTTTTTCTTTCAAATGAACACTACCATGATTTGTTATATATTGCTTTCTATCATTTTAACTAGGAACAATAAAACCTTTTTTCCAATTTAGATACTTGTTGCAAGTTTGTTTTTTTTTGTTTCAGATCATGTTTTTGGCCAGTAATGGCCCCCATATTTCATGGAACACAATGTTCTGAAACTGCAGTTTGCCTGCAATCTAAAGCAGGTTTGGAGTGAATTAGTCTTGAGGAAAGTAGGGAGATCATTGAAACCTATAAAGCAGACCTGAATAAAAAAGTAACAAGAAAAACTAGAAAAGCTCCAATTTCTGGGGAAATTGTGTGAAGTGTTCTTGCCTCCACCAGTAGTCTACAATTGGAGTGGGTGGAGAAACTGGGGGGAGCGGCTTGTCACTCTGCTGCCTGCTCACACACCTGGGTTCCTATGGCAACTCACTCTACAGCAAGGGCAGAGAAGAGCGGTTAAAAACAAACTGCTCCAACTTGCTCACTTCACTGGCGTATTCAAACGGTTGTAGTTTAAAAACTATAAATCCTACACCGTAGAGCTTTATATTGTGAGAATCACAAGACCCAGGCCTACATTTTGATGCATAGTATGTCTCTGAAATATTAAATGAAGGCACAGCTGCAGTTTAGAACTTGCCCTTCAAATTTGAGGTGGCTAGATTGGAGTTTCAATGAATGTCAACGGGCGGCGTGAGTTGCAAACAAATGGTCATATTGTGAATACTATCATGACTATGGCTTAGCCGTGGACATTTTTAGTGGTAGCAGGGATAGCTGAACGTTTTGATATAAGATTTGTGTAGGTTGGCTTGAAAATGAGGGAGTGGTGGCAGTTTAGAAATCGTCCTGATTTTTCAGCTCACACTAGCTTTTGTCAGCTCCCACTCTAGTTTTGAACATTCTGCCATTCATTCCTATGGGACCAATTTCACCACAAAAACAGCAATATTTCGTGAACCATTCGGTGAAACGTTCCACAAAGTAATAGCGCATCAATCGGGAACAATCTGCACGTTTCGGTATATTACTGTCTATGTAGTGTAAAAACTGTGGGAGGAGTTAGGGTGGTAAATTTGGCTATAATAATAAGAATATATATGTGAGATAACAGTAAGTGGTCGCCATGCAAGAACACTTAATAAATAGACTGTTTAAAAGCTGAAATTACAAAACTAGCTTTTACTGCAATATTCACCTTCAATACAAAGATTTACCCCACAGTGCCTTTTCTGCCACTAGATGCCTTGCCTGTTGTGGCCAGTATCATTCAACGCACTTCATCTGAACCCAGATCAGCCTGGATCTGCCCCAGCCTGTAACTAGACAGTGAAAGGAGAAGCAGCACTCTTTGTCACTCTGCTGTCTTCTCCTATCAGCATGCCCCTTGTCAGCACATAAATTGATTGGTTTCTTGTACTGCTATCTCTGTCATACAGCCCTGATGTATAGGGAATGCATGAGGCTGATCATGGGTCAAATTTTGACAGGTCAAAAGGCTGGGTGCACCTATATTATTTATTATTATTATATATATATTTTTTTTAATAGAACTTTTTATTTAGTTCTGCTCATCCAGTTTTAAAATCCCAAGGCACATTGCTGTACTTTATGAATGTGCCTGTGTTTTCTTTTTTACAGTAGCAATATAGTCATGGAGTAGCCATACTGCCGCTTTTGAAATGACAGTCACAATGTCTAGGACAGCCTTTCTCAACCAGGGTGTCCAGGGTGCCTTGAGGTCCCTTTTAGGGGTGCCTTGGCAAAATGTCTAAAAATTGCATAAAAACATGTATACAAGCCATCGGGTGGAACAAGCCTGCCTTTTAGTTACACAAAGCCACAGGTTTTCATTGAGCACCATTACGACATTCTAGCCGCCGGCGTCCTGACAACCAATGACCTCATCAGTTGATAAGGAGGATGCCAGCTGCCTGCCCAGCATCCTAGTTTGACCCTCCCCCGCCCCTCTCCATCAGTGCTGGGGTCACATTAGCTCAGTGATGGAGAAAAACTGAGGGAGAGGAGAAACATTGGAATACTAGTCAGTACCAGTATGCAAAAGTGTACTTGCTTTGGAATAATAAATCACCTCTAATGTTGAGTGTCCTACATGTGTGGATGTTGCTGCATTATATAAAACTATTAGAATAGTTTTTCACATTTTAGAATGGGGTGCTTTGAGACTGTGTGCATAATTTTAAAGGGTGCCTTGACTGAAAAAAGGTTGAGAAACACTGGTCTAGGACACGCTCCATGAATTCCAGGGACTCTATACAAAGCCAATTGGAGCAGCTATGTACCTTTTTGGGATTGCTGGGGTTGGTCAGAGAGCCCAATCACAGCTGTAAGCAGTATAGTGTTTACATGTGAGTTTTCCCCTTCCTCATGGCTAGGGAAGGGGAGAAAACAGAGTCGTGTATTAATTGTGGAACATGGCACAAATCAATGAAGCAGATTTAGGCTCCATTCACACTTACATGACTTGGACCCAAAGTCGTATGAATTGGCTCTTCGGTAAACTATTGCGTTTTTGTGTTGTGTGGTTTGTTTGTTTTTTGTGTGAGGTGGTGTTTATTTATTTATATCAGGTACTTATATAGCGCCATCAATTTTACACAGCGCTTTTACATATATATTATACATTCACATCAGTCCCTAACCCTAAAGGGGTGTACAATCTAAGGTCCCTAACTCATATTCACATACTAGGGCCAATTTAGACAGGATCCAATTCACCTACCAGCATGTCTTTGGAGTGTGGGAGTAAACCAGAATACCCGGAGGAAACCCACGCAGGCACAGGGAGAACATGCAAACTCCAGGCAGGTGGTGCCGTGGCTGAGATTCGAACCAATGACCCTAGTATTGCCAGGCGGAAGTGCTAACCATTTAGCCACTCTGTTGCTCGTATACTGGAATCAACATTTTTCAGTGTCTGTTGTGTTTTTTTTTTGTTTTTTTTACCCTGTCAACCCCCCTTCCCTATAAATCTGATTTTCATCCTGTCTACTGTGACCTGTACATTAACCCTTTCATATTCATCCTGCCACTGTATGTGAGTTGTACGTCGAGCCCATTACCACCACCTCCCTTCAGACTTTTTGTGGCAAAAAATGAGATCACCTTGGGGTGTCTGTTTTCCAAAAAGGGGGCATTTTATGGTTATTCATACTCTCCTGGCATTTTTTTTTAACAAAAAGTAAGAAACTTTTTTTTTCCCACCCATTCTTTTTATATAGAAAACAGTGGTCTTTGAATATTGCCAACAATGAAAGCGCTTCTACAGTCCTCTGTTAAAAATAAAATTAGGTCAGCAGCTACAACAACTGTAGCTGCTGACTTCTAATAATTGGGTACTTGCCTGTCCCAGGATCCAGCAATGTCCCCCGGCCAGTTTCTTCACCGGGCTTTGGTCCTCGGTGCCAGCATACAAACTGCTTTCAGCTTCACAGCCAGTTGCTTACTGTGAAATCTGGTCCCCCAGCTTTCTGGGACCTGTGACGTGTCTCGAAGACTGCAGGGGGAAAATTGGGGGGGCACGAACATCTGCTCAGATCGCCTTGGCAATCTATCTGCCTCCCTCCCCCCAAAAAGACAGATGTGCCAAATCTGCAGAAGGAAAAGCGAAACTTCCCCTTTTTATGTGAAGTTCTGCTTTAAGCTCTCTGACATAATGATATACATTTAATGGGGGTACAATGTTGCATGACAGAGTAATTGTCAGCCAAGCTGTCACAGTTCTAAAAAATGGTCTGGTCTGAAAAGGAGTTTACCATGCCATTCCCCAAGTGGTTAAAGAAGGTATTTAATTAATGAAGCGTGTGACGTCATGTGCCTTATTTTGTGCATGCGTCTACAACATTACACTCACCTGTTGGTTAAAAAAAACCTTTTCTTCTGAGATTTTGCAAAAGAGAGCAAACTCTTTCCCTGCACCCCTTTGACAGCACTGGGCCATCATAGGTCAACGATGCTGTCCCATGCTTCCTTTATAAAGGACTATTGGGTATGTCTGGGTAACTGTTGGTAGGGTAGTATGCTGCTGCTGAGGGGGGGGAATTAAACTAACACCTTGATTTCCCACCTATGGGGCTCATTCTAAGAGAGGACACTAAAAAGGTTTATGTATGAAAATATTTTGTGGAGCAACATGCACTCTCTGAGGTATATAAGCTACTTTTGAGCCCAGGCGAAAAGAAAGATAGGAAGGAAGGAAGAGGAGTTGACAGGGAGCATAACCTGAGTTGGTAGTCCTGGCAAACTCCTGCACCCAGGCATCTGGAATGCAAGCTGTCCAAGCACTCGCAAGAGTCAACGAGATATCTCTCTCACTATGAGAAGTAGGAGCATACCTTCATTCAGAGGAAGACTGGTCTGAAGATTGCGAATCCTTCTGAAGTAGTCGTGATTGAATGACGAAACGTGTCGGGTGTGGCCAGATGACGTCATCACGCAAAGAGGAACCGGACGTTGGGCATCTTGGACAGTTATCTGATGCCAAAGTCCAGCCTTAGGGAGGAAATTGTTGCTTTTAAAGAGGCAATCTATTCTATGTGCACTGGATGTAGTGCACTTAATTTGTGAGTGAGATGTTAACCCTTTAGTTTGATAAACTGTTATGATGAGCTGATATATTGTGCAACGAGATTCTTTTTGTTCTTTTGAGCAAATATGTGGTGGAATGGTGTTTCATGTGACGAGAAGACATGGATGAGCTGCAAGGAGACATAGTTCTTTTAAAGGGTAAGGCGAATTATGACCTAGTGTAACAGGTCACAACCTGGGGTAAGCAGCCTGTTTGGAAGGTGGAAGAAGCACTTCTTGTGGTGGTGATTCGTTTAAATACCTGAACTGGTGGATGTTTTCATGCGTATTGATTTATTATAAGGTGGAAGAAGAAAACAGTGGACTTTTTTTTACATACATACATTTTATTATTTATTTTCTGACTATAGATTGTCACTATTTTCATGTTATCTGCACAGATGAGGATGCTTTTTTTTTTTTATTTAATATTTTGGATTTGGCACTTCATATGTAATGATATACATATAAATTTATTTAGTCACATTTTATTTATTTTTATGCAGATGTATTGTATTTGCATGATGATTTTTATCTAGTCACATGATTGTATTTGATTGTTAGGGTTATATATTTTGATTGCGCTGAGTTAAATTTGCATATATCTCTTTGATGTGGAAACACATGACAACAACTGCAGCAATCATTTTCTTTTAATTTTGATTCACACTTTTTTTTGTAGCATGGGAGTTTTTGATTTAAATGCACATTTTTTGCAGGTAAAAAAAATGTGCATTTATTACATTTTTTTTTCTAGAAAGGTGAACTTATCCTTTAAGGCACTGGTGGCCCTCCAGCTATTGCCAAACTACAAGTTCCATGAGGCACTGCAAGATTGATAGTTACAAGCATGACTCCCAAAGGTAGAGGCATGATGGGACTTGTAGTTTTGCAACAGCAGGAGGGCTGCCAGTTTGACACCCCTGCTTTAAGGCATTCCCTATTCTTGGCAGAGGAAACCTAAAGCAGATTAATGTGCTCTGCCCGCTGATAATCCAGGTAAACACAGGGTCCTCCTCCAGCAAGCCTTACCTGCCATGTAGGATCTGAGGCATACCTAGAAGACAATCTGTGACCTTCTCCCTCTATGTTTAGAGGCTACTAGTTGAGAGGAACTGGTTTCAAAGTGATTGCCCCTAAAGGGATCAGTGTGTGTCAGACTGAGACTCACAGTATATCAACCACCTGATAGAGAGACTTAGTGGTCACACCAAAGACTTGATGAGCAGTCTAGCATTGTTGCCTCCATGGACCATGAACTAGACCTGCAATAGAAGGAAAGTGTCTGAAGCAGACCCAGAAGAGAAAGGAGGACAGGAGACAACACAGAGGATTTCCTCCAACACTGAAGGGAAGGAGGAGTAACAAGGACTGAAGGTAAACCTGCCGAGGGGGTAATTTGCATCAAGGAACTATGATGAATCCTCTCACCTACAGGCAGTGGTATTTTCTACTTTCATGCTGCCGCTGCCCTAAGCATCACAAAAATCAGGCAACCCCCCCCCCCCCCCAAAAAAAAAAAATTAGAAGAAAGAGAGAGAGAAGGCTGTAGAAAGAGAGAGGGAGAAAGAGCTGTAGAAAGAGAGAGAATAAGAGAAAAAGAGGGGGAGAGAGAATGAGAGGGAGAAAGATCTGTAGAAAGAGATAAAAAGAGACAGAATGAAAGAATGAGAGGGAGAAAAAGAGGAAGAGAGAGGAAAAAATGGAACAGAGAATGAGAGGGGGATAGAGAGAATGAGAGGGAGAAAGAGAGTGAAAGAGCTGTAGAAAGAGGGAGAAGGAGAGAAAGATTGAGAGAACAAGAAAGGGGGAGGGATAAAGAGAGAGAATGAGAAAGAAAGAAAAAGAGCTGGAGAAAGAAAGAGAACGAGAAAAAGCTGTAGAAAGAAAAAAAGAGAGAATGAAAGAGAATGAGAGGGAGGAAAAAGAGGAATAGAGAATGAGAGAGAGAAAAAAAGGAAGAGAGAATGAGAGGGGGAGAGAGAGAATGAGAGGGAGAAAGAGGGAGGAAAGAGAGAGAGAACAAGAAAGGGGGAGGGATAAAGAGAGAGAGAGAGAAAGAAAAAGCTGGAGAAAAAAAGAAAAAGATAGGGAGAAAGAGAAAGAAAGCTGTAGAGAGAGAATGAGAGGGAGAGAGAGAAGGAGAAAGAGCTGTAGAAGGAGAGAGCGGGAGAAATAGAGAAAGATTGAAAGAGGGAGAGAGAGGGAGAGGAAGAAGGATGGAGAGGGAAAAAAGAGAGGGAGAAAGAAAGAAAGCTGGATGGAGAAAGAGAGAGAGAGATAGGGGGAGAGAGAATAAGAGAGAGAAAGAGAGAGAGATAGAATGAGAGGGAGAAAGAGAAGGAGAAAGAGAAAGAAGGAGAAAGACAGAATGAGAGGGAGAGAGAGAGAGAAAGAGCGAGCTGTAGAAGGAGGGAGAGGGAGAAAGCGGAAGAAATAGAGAAAGATTGAAAGAGGGAGAGGAAGAAGGATGGAGAGGGAAAAAAGAGAGGGAGAAGGAAAGAAAGAAAGCTGGAGGGAGAAAGAGAGAGAGGGGGAGAGAGAAGGGGGGGGGGGAGAGATGTACGATTGTCACCCTCACCAGGCAGTCATAGAGAAGGATAAGCTGCCAGGATCCACTCCTCCAGCTGCAGCCTCTTCTTAAACTCCTGTCATAGGACAGGTGACAGCGCTGAAACCTGGCAAGGATAAATCTGTCTGGATCTTGCAGGACTCAAGCCCTTCTGGGAGATGTTGCCTACTAGAATCCATAATGTCTATTCTCTATCAGAGGCAGTCTCAGTATCCCTCAATGGGGATGTCAGAAATAAACACTAGGGCAGAAAGAGGAGTCAAGAATATCTGACGTGCAGAGGCCACACTGAGTATTAAGCTCATCTGGATGAAGGACAGTTGAAGCTGGTCAGAGGGTCCCTCTGGAGAAGGGAACCACTGAGGGACTTAAATGCCCCAAGGGAAGGGAAATTTTCTGAGGCAGAATTGTGGCCAGGCTTTAGGTCAGCTCCCAAGTCAGAGCTGACACTGGGTAGTACAGGGAGAACAGGGGGAACAGCAGAATTTGCCAGAGGCAAAGGATTAGCCTGAGGGCTTAAGGGGGTACCTTAAGAACCCAGAAGGATGTTGTACAAGTGGGGAAGCACCTTCATGCAGAAGGTGTTTAAGTGGGCTTATACAGATTTGTCTTTTAGCCTTATCTACAGAAGTAGATGAATGGCCAAACCCTCCCTGTACCTCCAATGTTAGGCAGGAATACGCTCCTCCTCAGATTCTTTCGGGGTGCTCCCAGTCAATATATAGGAACACTCCAAGTAGCTGGTGTAGTGGAAAGGTCTTTACAGGTGTGAAGTTCTAAAAGACTCAAGGCTGGAGACAACAGGCTGGCCCTCCAAATGAAAGGTAGTGTGCACTGCATGAAAAAGATCCAAATCGATCCATTGTAATTCTAAGGTGACGGAGAGAGTGTGGTGCCTCAAAAATAGTCTCTTCAAAATAGACTATTGGGAATCCAATTCAGAGTCAAAGATTGCCACAGCACCCGGTGGCACGGCTTGCTCTAAATCGACAGGAAGGTCAGAGACTCTGCAGGGGATAGTACTGGAGTATGTTTAGAGTCTCTGCAGGCAGTATGTGTGAGGAATTGGGCCACCAAGACTTCAAGTGACTGCAGCAAAGGTATCTGACAACAGGCCTCAACCCACAGAGCTGAAGACAACTCCAATGATGTAGACCATAAAGCTACAAGGTCAAAGGGATCAAGATAGCAAGCATCTGTTCCTTCAGAGGGTACCAAGTAGATGTCCCCAGAACCATTAAAGTATGTTGTGGGGTCACTCAGAGAAGGACTTTCTTCTCTGTGTCTATATACAGACATGCTGCGACAATGTGGTGGCTGTACTGGGTGAATTCCCGGGCAGGGGATCCAGTGCCTGCCACTGCAGTGTGAAACAGTCCTGGGTAAGATAGCAAATCCAGTTTCCCACTAGAGTGCTCCTTTCCTCTACACAGGTGGTCCTCTATCAGGGGACTGGTGAATCTACACGTTTTCAGCCTTCCAAGGTCCTCTGCCTGCAGATGAGCCCCTCTCTGTCTGGGCCCCTTCACAGGCTCTCGCTTTCAGCCTCTCACATCCTTCTTTCACCCAAACTCTTCTGCTGCTGAGGCTCAGCTACTCTTAAAGGTTGTCCTGGCCCCTTTGCGAAGCCTTCTGTTGGGGATTGGCCAGGATTCTCAAACTAGCTACTCCTCAGATCTGCGCACTGCCTCTTAGACCTTGCTAAATATGCAGCAAAACCATGCGTTTTCAGTAGCCATTATTGGCACCTATTTTTTTTATCGGCAAAATGCTGATAACACTATTTTCAGTCAATACATTTCGGCATCCGGTGTATTGGCGCAACCCTAGTCCTGACCAAGGTGTTTATTGTCTCACCTGTCGCTGGTTCTGAAGTTCTTTAGGTTTAGCCAGACAAAATGATATCATTTTTGTGTGTACAAAAGCATGTGTAATGGAAGCATTTATTAACAAATGATCCTTTGTCATCAGGTTCATGTGTCTGTGAGGGTGTCAGTTGTGGCACAGTAAATAGGAGTCTTTTTTGGGGGGGGGTACAAGGACTGTGGCATGTGTGCAGTGTACAGTGTACACAGCAAATTGAATTTCCATAAAAGGTCCACCAAAATCCTCAGCACCAGGCCCATGTCGCTCCTAATCCAGCCCCGGGAGGAGGCAGTCACTGCACCAAGGGCCTCTGGGTTGTACTCCAAAAATGGCTTCGATGCGTAAAAAAAAAAAAACCCCAGGACAAAATTACTAGCACCCTTAATTTAATTTTTGTTTGCAAACCCCTGGGAAAATAACTGAAATCAGTCACTTCCTGTAACCATCAATAAGTTTCTTACACCTCTCTACTGGAATTTTGGACCACTTTTTTTTCTCCAACTGCTCCAGGTCTCAGATTGGAAGGGTTCCTTTTCCCAACTGCTGTTTTGAGATCTCCCCACAGGTACTCTATGGGACGGAGATCTGGACTCATTGCTGTCCAGTTCAGTATTCTCAAATGCTTTGTCTGAAACCATTTCTGGGGGCTTTTCGATGTGTGCTGTGGGTCATTGTCCTGCTATAAGACCCATGACCTCTGACGAAGGCCCAATTTTCTGACAATGGGTCCTACATTGCACCCCAGAATTATTTGGCAATTCCAGATTTAATGTCATGCACAGAGTCCAAATATCCAGTGCCTGAAGCAGCAAACCATCCCAAAAACATCAGTGAACCTCCACCATGTTTGACTGTATTCTTTTCTTTAAAGGCCTTGTCTGTCCACAGCATATTCTCCCAAAAGGATTTTGGCTTCCCCAGGTAAGTTTTGGCAAACTCCAGTCTTGGGTCTCCTACCATAACACCCCTTCATTCAGATGGCGGCATATAGTATGAGTTGACAGTTGTACCCTGTGCCTGAAGGTCAACTTGAATTTTTCAGGAAGTTGATTGAGGTTCTTTATCCACCATTCAAACAATCCTTCACTGCAATCTTTGATACATTTTTCTCTTTCCTCCAAGTCCAGGGAGATTAGCTACAGTGCCGTGGGCTGTAAACTTCTTGACAATGCTACGCACAGTGGACACAGGAACATTAAGATCTCTGGAGATGGACATGTAACCTTGAGATTGTCCATGCTTCAACAATTTTTGTTCTCAAATTCTCAATTCTTTGCTATTTTCTAACAGAAAGGTTATGTACAGTTTTCACCATTGTAACTGGTTGCCAGTGTCATATCTATATTGTCATCACCTGTTAATTGACACGAGTTTAATTACAAATTACAGGAATATCACCAACTTGGAATGCAATTATTTCTTACAATTTTGAGAAGGTGCCAATAATTTTGTCTAGTCCGTTTTTGGGGTTTTGCATGGAATGTGTCAGATTTGGCCTTTTGTTTCTTCACTTTTTTGTGTCATACCAATACAATCGAAAGAAATGAACATGAGAATTCCTAAACATTTGTAATTGCAACAATTTTCTAGGCGAAGTGGTGTATTATCTGACAGAAATACAGGGCTGCCAGTATTTTTGACTATGACTGTATATTTCTTAATAGCAAAAAGATTGGTCACCGACTTAGCTTTGGAATAGACTGGAGAAGGAAAAAATCCAGGCACAAAGGAGAGACTCGTGTGTTGCAGAGCAGTTTGCTCATGTCATGACCCAAACGGGTGTTCTGTATAGGGGAGAGGCAAATATGGTACAGCAATGTGAGTGCTCTTCTCCAATCCGGAGTGGCCTAGTTATATAGGAATGGATTCATAGTACGTATTCAAAGACGCTTTGACTGGTGTAAACTGACTGCTGTTCCATATATGACTATACAGTATGGCGGAACATCTGGATCACAAGTGTGTAAAAATTTTGGAAAGATCTTGGCATGTTTAGGAATAACAAATCAAAAAGCATGTTAACCCTTCCCCAGTGCATAAAGCACTTGGGTCCCATTGCAAGATAGGCTGTCATTGCTGAAGAGCATGGGTCAGATGGTTTTCTCCTTCTCCACCATCACTGCTGGTGGAGGAGGGGAAAGCAACACTACTAGCAAATAATACAGGAGTGACAGGGCTGGACTCTTGTCAGCAGGTGCCACTGGACAGGAGTGCAACACTCTAGAATTCCCCTTGCATCTGACAAATTAAAGTGAATGAGTAAATCTGGGTGTTGTAGCTTCCTAACAGCACTGCTCACTCATCACTCATACTGCCTGGAAAAAGCGGAGGTGTAGTGTTATACAAGCCATAGACGTTCATTCTGTAACCCGATGTTGCCACCAATCACGAATTTTCCAGCATGACCAATAAACAAAATGAGGAACCGCAAAAATCGGCCGATGCCATTGCCCCACTAACAGTGCGAAAATCAGCCGATTATTCTTTCGGACGAAAAATCGGCCAATAAACGAACCGTCTATAGCCTGCATTAGAGCTAGGGGGAAGACTGCCTGAATGTGAAGCTGCTGGGGAGAGAAAGGCTGAGAGACAGAGCTGGGAGGGGAGACAGGTGGCAAAATTACACAGCTCTGCATTGTACATCTTGTATGTGGATTACCTGATCATAGGCAGTTTACACAGAATGACAAACAGAGGGGTAGGGGGCTCAGTACTGGCTACAACTCCCCCTACAAGAACACCCATATTTGGGTTTCAGCCTGTCCAAACAGAAAGAATGTACTTTTATTTCCGAACAGATCTAAATGGGACCAAGTGGTACATGGATTGGGTCTCCTAGGGGATAAAAATAAAAAATAAAAAAAGTTGTAATGATAATTCTTTAACTCCTTGCCTACTGGGCACTTTTACCCCCTTCCTGCACAGGCCATATTTCTTCAGACTGACAATTGTGCAGTCATGCAACAGTGTACCCATATGAAATTTTTATTTATTTTTTCGTACACAAATATATTTTTTTGTGGTATTTTATCAACACTGGGGTTTATTTTTTTGCTAAAAAAAAAAAAAAAAAAGGAACCAAAAATGTTGGAATAAAAAAAAAAAAAAAAAAAAAAGTTTTAGTTTCAAACTATAAAGTTTTGCAAAAAGGTAATTTTTATCCTTAACTGATGAGGCAGCACTGATAAGTGGCAATTATGGGCACCTATAGGCAAGCATTGACTGGCACCACTGCTGGGCACTGACTAGAAGCAATGATGAGCACTATTGGGGCTGCACTGATAATCGGTGCCCTGATTAGTGTAGATGTATCCTTTCACACTTGCAGGTTATCACCAGCACTTTCCTCACGCTGTCACAGAGTGAGGAAAGTACTGCCGATAACCGGCAAGTGCGATGGGACACATTATTATACAGTATCCTAGATTGTAAGCTCGAAAGAGCAGGGCCCTTGATCCCCTCATGTTTTGCATTGTATTGGTATTGTTGTCACATGCTCTCTCTCTTTGTAATGTACAGCGCTGAGCGAACTATCGGCGCTTTATAAATACTGTATAATAATAATATAATAATATTTATATAGCGCCAACAGTTTGCTCAGCGCTGTACATTATAATGGCAGACTGTACTCAAGACAGCACAGTAACAATACATGAGGGATTCGAGGGCCCTGCTCCTTGGATCTTACAATCTAGGATATCTACACTAATAATCAGGGCACCGATTATCAGCACAGCCCCAACAGTGCCCATCATTGCCATCTTATCAGCTGTGTCCAACAACAGCTGATCACAATGTCAATGGCTGCTGTGATTGGCCCATTACTGTCTCATGTGATCAGCTGTGTCCGAAGGACAATGATCACAGAGCGCCAGGTGTGTGTGTGGTTCTGGGAGGGCGTCATACCCAGAACTGGATGACCATGTTGCACCTGACATTCAGCTATAGCATGGTCAGCAACTGGTTAAACAGGTGTATTTAGTTTCTATATCATTCCACTTGAAGCACTGACCCCTCAACATCTGACCAAGGAAATTCCAGTCTTCAGCAACACTTTTTTTCAAATACTTTTATTTTTTGAGCGCTTCTTTACAAAGATAGTTGAAATATGAAAGTTGGATAGAAATATCAAGCAGTCTTTTCAAACACACTAAAATTAACAAAAAAAATATAATTTCAGAGCTCACAGAGCTTAAAGAGCAAAAGATTAAATGCAACCAGACAAAACGTCAGGCATTTCCTGGCAGCTATCTGGCTCTCAACTAGTCTTTCAAGATTTAAAAAAGTAATGCCTGGAAACAGCTGAGATTTTGTTTGGTATGAAAGAAACACCATGACACTATGTACAAAATAAATTCACAGATACATAAATGTAATATCCGAGACTTAAAAAAAATTTTGCAGTTATGTATTTCCCTGCTTTTTCCTCAGTCTTCTAGATTTTGGTGAAAACAAATTAACTGCTAAACATCTGTAACAGAGGTCCTCTGATGTGAAACCTAAACATGTCAGGCATTTCAGTTCCCCAATGCCCTTTTCCCTTCTACTGTCTGAGCTACTTCTTTCAGGATGTAAGGCAGCACAGCAAATGGATGGGGCTGAATGCTGGTTAGCCAATACAATGCATTCATCCTTTACATTTTAAGGTATTAGAATTTACACAAAGTTACATCCATTCCTCTTCATTTGGAGCTAAATAAAAGACAAATCTGACAACACTCTCTCCTCTCTCAACACTTGGAAAAAAAAAAAAAAAAAAAAAAAAAGCTATGTACAAAACAGTAGCAGTCTGTTTCATCGACGAACAGGAAACAGAAGCTGAGTTGAGGTCATGGAGTCTGGGAAGAGGCTGTGGTAAGTTGGAAGTGGGACATACGCAGCTGTGATCATTTTACCTGTGAATGAAAAAGAAAGAAAAAGTTGGCACTGAACTATCAAATAGCTACACAAACCACTTAGAAAACAGTGATAAACTGTTACTTACCAGCAAACCACCTCCCGTGTAGTGCATTAACTGCAGCTATTGCAGATGCTATGGTTGGACATTTCACATAAACATTTCCCTGTGAAGGAAAAGAAAAACATGAAAAACTGACATTCATAACCTCCTGACATAATGCAAAACAGTGACATGCAAACCGCAGCCTGCGGAGACCCCTGCATCACAGCAGTTCAGCAGAGTGAAGTGCAGTATTACATTGGATCAGAACCGTTCAGTGTACCTAGACTAAGCCTAGAGCTACATGTGCTATTCATCTCTGCCGAGTGATTTAACGGTTTCGGGATGGTTCTTTCATTAGTATCATTGTTTTCAATTTGCTGCAAAATGAGGTGGCTGTCAACAAGGGACTACGTATCTAAGCAGCAAAAATGAGACAGCTGCCAACAAGCGCATACATTTCTCTGTAGTAAAGAGATTTATTTGCCAGTAGAGCCCTAGGTTTAGGTGTGCCATTCGAGTTCAATCCTATCCCAGTTTGTGATCACTCAGACCATTCACAAGTACACCTTGGGAGTAAACTGTTCTGCAACAGATTTTTCATCCAAGTAGTCTTGCCAATCCTTCCTCTTTTCATTAAAAGGGAAAACAGCAGAAAACCACAAAATGCACTGCCTCAATCTGATAAACCAGTATCAAATCCTGATGCAATGACAGGCAGATTTATCTATGGCAGGCAGGCAGGCATCTGGCCATCTATGCTAGGCAACTTATTTGTAATGAGTTATTGGATATGTAATAGATGTGACTTCACAACACCTTTAAAGCGGATCTTCACCCTCTGGAGAGGCTTCCCTCCTCTCCACACCCTCTCCCCTGCCAGAATAGGAATGTCGTCTTTTCTGTCCCCCTCTTTAAAAAAAAAAAAAAAAAAAAAAAAAAAAAAAAAAAGAAGGGCGGTCAATGCCACCCCTTGCGCATAATTTGTCTAAGTGAATACCATGCAAGGTCCTCCCTTTTCCTCCTGGGATATGCATGTCACATATTGCTTAATTCACAAAGGAGGGAGACGGGCCTAGAGCCACATCAGGAGTGCCAGCTGAACCAGGAAGAGCCAGTCAGTGGGCCTCTTGATGCCACAATCAACATGGCAGCGCGGGACCGAGAGGTGGTGGAATACAAGAGGATCTCAGCAGGATAACACTGGAGCCGCTGGGTGGGTGAGTATCCAACATTACCAGGACATATATGTGGCTGTATGTTTGAGAACATTCTCAGCATGATCAAAAAAATCCCAGTTCTTGACATAAATGTGGGGTCCTTGTTACTTCCTGTGAGCTTAAAAGAAAGCACAAAGAACCATATTCTCATTATGTAAACTACAAGCCTGATCAATCCACTGGGTAATGGGAACGAACAGAGGCAGGCACATTTGAAGTTTAACCTTAGTAACAACTATGGCTGTACTCAAATACAATGAGGAAATGAGTGTAGACCCAAAAGAAGGGGGGAAAAAATGATACCATCAGATCACTGGTAAATTGCAGCATATTTTTTGGGTTAGATGCCCTTTAAATACTTCTCCAGTGGATGAGTCTGAACTTTGCATACTTCAAAGCTACAGCAGATAAATATCCATCAGCACCCAATGCTTCTGGGTGTGCCAAATACCTGGTCTCCTGCTATATGTTGTAGTTTTTCCCCACAGCTGCTACAAGACAAGAGTGGTGAAGCAGAGGCCAGTGGCTAGAAACACACCAGAGGAACAGATATCCGATACACCCAGAACTATCAAAAGCCGAAGGTTCTTTAGCTGTTGTAACGGTTTAAAATGGCAAAGTAAAGACTTGCCAAATCCTGGATTTATGTCTTAAAAGGGAATAACACAAAAATTGTTTAGCACAAATCAGCCTGTAGGGGTTTTCACCCCTGTGCAGCAGAAGCAGCGTTTAGTTTTTACTAGTCATTCATCCCACAGAATAGCCTGGTAAAGCAGGAAGACCACAAGCTACTGTGTAAAAACAAACCAAATCTGATAGTGAAGAAGTTTACAACATACCAAACTGCAGAGAGAAGGCCTTGGAGGAAGTAAAGTATTAATCCTCTCATTTGACTAAATTACAGAGTATATTGAATCTGGATGGAAAAGGCAACACCCACCACCACTGGACTGGTTTACTTTACTATAGGAGATTACTGTACCCAAAAGTTATATAAAACTACTAAACTGAGTAAAACCTATGACGACCATTACCTAACAGAGCTGCTCAAATAAAACATACCTGTGGCGAATTCTTATCTACATAAATGTGTACAACTCCTCCATGTTTGTTGCATTCTTCAATAACATCGTCTTTTATCTCTTGGTCCCAGCCTGGCTCATCTTCCCTGTTTGATTTAAAAATAAAATTAAATTGCAGGGCTCACAAAAAAGGACAGGACATGACTGAACAGACATTAACCAAGCACAACATTTAGGCCTCGTGTGCACTGAGCATTTGATCAGCTCCTCTGAACGCCTTTTTTCCTGGCAGGAGAAACATTGCTTTAAAAAAACGCTGTAAAAGATATGCATTGCAAATGTGTATGTGCGTTATCGTATTCTACTGGACAGAATAGGAATGTATTCTGGCCATTAGAATGTATTACAGCACAAATGCACTTATGCCTGTTCCAGGTCTATTTGCACAAGAGATCTCCTGAACACGCTGGTGATTGTTTTTGTACACACTCCTCTTTGAATACACCTGTAAACTCCATTCTGTGCATAGCCACATAGGTTATTATTATACAGGATTTATATAAAGCCAACAATTTGCTCAGCGCTTTATATAGGTTAACAGGGATGTGTTTACAAGCAGAAAAAAAAAAAAAAAAAAAACAAAACGCCTGTAAAAGCAGCATCTTTTTAAGCCCCGTGAGCTTGAGGCCTAATTCTGATTTATAAAAACACATCAAATTTTCCACAGCTATTAATTGGGCTTAATCTCTCAGCTGTAGCAAAGAGGCTGCTACCAGGAAAAGCTTCAGTTTTTATAAATTGAGCAAATACAAGGTAAGCCAACAAGTCACAGATGTTTACACGCCACCATTTGCTAACTTTTTAATTTAGTAAAATGTTAACAGGCTTGCCAAGTGACTAAATAGATGTCATACGGCAGCAGGACTTAGTAGGATGATAGCACAGACAGGATTGTAGAAAATACTGGGGAAAATGCAGTAAAAAGAAAAGCTCTAAGAAATGCCCTAGGATAAAATCTAAAATTATACCATATATAAAGCACAGAAATGACATTTACTCACGTCTGAGGGTTAAACATATTTGACAACTGGAAGCACTGTGTAGCGAGTGGCTGAGTTGCTGTTGCTGGAATAGGTAATGTGGCTGAAGTCAACGAGATGGCAGCAGCAGAAGCAGCAGCAAGAGCTATAAAAAAAAAAAAAGAAAACATCTAAACTAAAAAGGATTAATACAATGAGTGGAGTGCACACATGAATCAAATTTGCGAGCAGCTTCAGCAGAGAAGCTGAGGGGAGTTCAGATTTAAGAGACAGGAATGTACGGCCAGAGAAGGCAGGACTGGGATTTTAATTGCCAAAAAAAAAAATGTATGACTACTCAAGCCATTATGACACTGGTAGGACTAACAGAAAAAATACATCAGTAGAACTGTGGGGTTGATTTACTAAAACTGGAGAGTGGAAAATCTGGTGCAGCTGTGCATGGTAGCCAATCAGCTTCTCACTTCAGCTTGTTCAATTAAGCTTTGACAAAAAAAAAACTGGAAGCTGATTTGTTTCTATAAAGAGTTGCACCAGATTTTGCACTCTCCAGTTTTAGTAAGTTAACCCCTGTATGTTTTGAGAAAATAATTGAGCTGTCCAGTATACAGGGTGTGCGCGTCTGCTGGGCCAGCAATAGTCTCCCCTACATATTATTCTTTTACAATCAAAAAGCAAAGCTATGCTATAAAGATATTCTCAACAGAGGGATAAAAAGTCATTGCAGTTGCAAGTTAAAGTACTCGGTTTAATGGTTATACAACTTGTAACTTGGATCTGCCGGTAAAGTTTCGGATAGGAATGGTTTACATATTTACTCTACACTAAACTAAATCCCATCTGCCATCACAGGATAAATATTTCTGCCAGGTGCTGCAAACTACTGACAAAGCCGTTCACAAGTGCCTGCAAGCTAGTCCATATAGTTCCACACCAAAATAGCACCATGGTTATTTATATGTTGCACCAAAATGTGATCTGGCCGATTGTTACAGAAACAAGTACACACATCTTCCAGCAGAAATCCATGTGACAAAGAATCGTGGACATCACGGACCACTGCTTTTATGCAGTTCCTAGCATTTGCCTGGAAAACACACAGCAGTAAATGTTTTATTTGGTGCACAGAAACCAAGAGAATAAATCACTGTTCTTATTTTAGTGTGAACTACAGATACCAGCGTACATGAACTTACAGATAACTACAAATACAGATTTGATTTCGTGTTTCCCCAAACTCAGGAATGATTTACAGGATTCCATTTCAACCACCATTTGAAGGTGTGTGCAATATAGATGCCCAGAACTTCCACACTGCTACCGATTCCTCAGGAAGCAGCGTTTTCTTTCATTCTCCCGTGCTGCAAACAGTATGTTTAACAGGGGATACTAGAGGGAAATCCTCCTCCTCCTTCATTGCACACTCCCATGGGATCTCTTATTTCTGAATATTTTATTTTCTCTCATGTTCGCCCAATCCTTCTCCACCTGCAGTACCACAAACTAAAGCTAGCACAGCAGGTCTAGACTCCCAAGTCAGCTGCTGATCTGCGATGGACAAACTGATCTGACTGTAAAGAGTCCTATTTCCAGCAGGACAGAGCAGGTGGTAAAAACAACAGAGTACACAAGGAACTGTCTAATGTTGACTTGCACCCTCTTAGAAAATATTCTCATCTTTCTTAGGCAAGGTTCCAAGCAGCTGTGGGAATCTATGAAGAAGTCTGTGTACAGCGTTTGCTTTGTCAGAGCAGCGACTGCTTACAATCCAGTATAATACTGTTTGCTACCTCCTTGTGACTTCATTTGGGAAGCAAACTAGATGGCTGTAAGGCAGATGAGCAATTGTTTATATAATACAATAGCTTTTTGTCTTGCACATTAGTGGTAGGTTTGGAGCAATGGCAGGAGAGGTGGGGAAGACAAAGGAACAGCCTACATTTGTTTTAGCAGCTTGCAAGGTAAACGATTGCTATATGCAAAGATGTCATTAACACTTCCTTTGTATATACACGGGTCTGCATAACATTATGTCCACTGAAAGGTTAAGTGCATAACTAGGATTATCTCATAATAGCATCAGAAAGTTGGTGGGATATATTAGGCAGCAAGTAAACATGTTGTCCCTGAAGCCGATGTGTTGAAAGCAGAAAAATGGGCATTGCAGTTTGTGTATGGGGCCCCATAGACGCAGCGAGCCAGGGTACCAATGCTAACCCGTGTCCACAATGGTCACAAGAGCATCAGACCACGTAGCAAAGGAAGATGGCGAGTCTGAAGAATCAATGCTTATATTATGTGGCTGTCCATGTGCTTACCTGAAGAGCAGATGGCACCAGGATGCATTATGGAAAGAGGACAAGCCAGCAAAGGATGTGGGATTCTTTGGGCAATGTTCTGCTGGGAAACCTTGTGTCCTATCATTCATGTGGATGTTACACGGTTGCTAACCAAGTACACCACTGCATGGAAACATATTCTCTAATGGCAGTGGAGACTCCACAGGATAATGCGCCCTGCCACACTACAAAAATGATTCAAGAATAGTTTGACTTGACCTCCAAATTCTCCAGATCTCAATCCATTGAGTATCTGTGGGACGTGCTGGAAAAGCAAGTCCGATCCATGAAGGCCCCACCTGGCAACTTACAGGACTTCAAGGATCTGCTACTGAAAGCTTGGTGCCAAATACCATAGCATATCTTCAGAGGTCTAGTAGTATCGTCCATGTCTCAACAGGTCAGGGCTGTTTTGGCAGCTAAAAGGAGACCTACTCAATATTGGGTAGGTGGTCATAAGGTTATGGCTGATCGGTGTATGTATGCCATATTTAGGCTATAGGGAATGTTATGATTCCACCACAAAAATTTCCCAAGGTAAAGAAAAAAACCTCTTACACGGTTAATCAATCATCAGAGGGCAGGCTTTAAAAATTTTAAACACATTAAGACATTAATTTCACTGTCCACTAAATTACAGGTGCACTTTAACATCTTAGTTTCAGCAAACATTACCTAAAACTTATGTTTCAAGTAGCCTGTGCTTTGTATAAGAGTGATACCAGAGTGAAATACTAAATGCTAAATATCCAAAGAAACAAGATGAAAATCTACAAACCTTCACTTTGTTGTGTAATTCTTGTCTGGAGATCTGCAGAAGACAAAATACGATTCAGCTAAAAAGATTTAGCGCTAAAAACATACTACAATGTGCTACAAGAGATGTATTTGCTCACCTGCTACAGCTCCAAATGCTAATGACCCACTCATCTGTAATGCTTGCTGAGCAGCTGGGGGAATCTGTAGACCCGTACCTGCCACAGAAAAGGTTAAAAAATCCATAAGATATGAAGTGCAGACCCGTAATACCACATACACCAAAAGAACTGTGTGCTCTGCAACAACTTGCCAACCCAGGAAAATGTAGATTCACTTTTCATACCTTCAGCCAGCCTTGCCATAAGCTGAAGTCTACCAGTAGTTCCAAGGTCTATTCCAGTTCTCTCAAGCTCATCACTATCCAAAAACGAACTGGCATTTGAGGCATCAGTACGTTCTGTCACATGACCAACCTTCATCGGGCGCCCAGCGAGCTCAAAGCCATTTAACTGTTCTAGAGCTTTTTTGGCACATTCGGAATCTGAGAACTGCAAATACAAAACGTGTTACCAGTCAACTTAAATTCTTCCTTGTAAAAAGAATGCTGTAATAAACTCAAAACTTACAGTAATAAATCCATATCCCTTGGAGCGGCCAGTCTCACTGTCCATCATAAGCTGGATGCTTTCGATCTAATGTAAAACAAAACAAAAAACGGTAAATTCCATTAAAAAAAAAAAGGAAAAAACCATGTCAACAAGTGCAGACTGATTGCTCTGTGTACTTACTCTACCAAATGGTTCAAATATTCCACGTAGCATATCTTCCGTTATGTTAAAGTGCAAAGATCCAACATACAACCTCATTGGTCCTGCAGTGCCTTTCTGTAAATTATTAGCCATAGCAGCAGCTCTGTTCTTCTCTGCCTGTAAAAAAAAAGAAAACCAAATGCTTAAATTAGTTGTAACTGACTGTTATACCCGAACTTCAGGTGGGTGTAAACATAATCCAGTTAATATGTTAGAAAAAAATGAAAGCCCATTTCCATTTTTAAAAAAATAAATAAAAAAAAAAGAAGAGGTTTAGATCAAGCTGGTCCAAACGAACTATTTCTATCACTAAAGCATGCAGCTACATACAGTACAGTGTTCTAGCACAAGGACTTCCCATCACCCTCCTGGAACACTGTGCTGTATATTGTATGCAACTAAGGCTACATACAGCGCTGACAGCAACTGCGTGTTTGAGTTAAGGAAATTATCTGAAACCAGCTTGGTCCATATGAACTATTTAAAAGTCACAAAAACAAGATGTTAGGCTTTAAATGTGGTTTTAAATACAGCCAATATAAGCAGTAAATCTGTATTTGCTTCCTTTAATGCTCTGCACAGCTGTAAAACTAACACTGCTGTACCTTGTATTATTATACAGGGTTTATATAGCGCTAACAGTTTGCTCTGCACTTTACAACGGAGACAATACAGCAACAATACAGTTCAATATAAGAGGGTTAGGAGGGCACTCCTTGTACAAGCTAAAAGTAACTGATCTAATGTTATGAGTTTAACACAGCTAGACAACTGGCTTCACTTGCTCTATATTTTGACAGTAAAAACATTCCTACAGATAGAAATCTGGAAAATGCCACAATAAAATGTATAATAGTACAAGAGCAAAAAGTGAACAAAACGTATTAAATAAACCCTGAATTCTACTACAAAAACCAGTAAAATGTGTTTCAGTAGCAAGAATTTATAAACAGAAGCTGACCTGGCCTTAAAGTTAGCTTAGATATGGCAGTGAAGATCATCACATCAAAGGCCCAGGCTGCACACAGGGCCTTAACGTTTCTCCAAGTTCAAATACCCTGCTGCCTGACAGTCAACTGTCTCAAGCTAGCATCCCAGCAAGCAGAGATTAATCTTGATTTGTGATAAAGTCAAGGCCTTGTGTACAGGCAGAGCTTCCCTGGATCAAACACACAGGGATGGATTTGGGGAAAAAAAAAAGGGGGATCAATCACTTTCAGACACTTACTAAAACACCAACAAACACCTGCAGGATAATTCTAGAAACTACAACCTGATAACCTGAATAAAAAAAAAAAAAAAAAAAAACTTACCTGAGAAGCTTGAACTATAATAGGAACACCCAAGACTCTCTGTCCTGTTAGGCCAATGGCTAAAGGTACAGAACTGACATCAACAAACTCCACATAAGCAATGCCCTTAGAGCGCCTGGAATTTCTATCTGAAATCATTCTTACATCACGGACCTAAGAAGAGAAGATATTAAATGCAATTGTATTGAAAAATGCATGGAAGGTATTAAATCACTATCACCAGTCAAAGTAATTTAGTACAGAACGGCTTTCAGACTATAAAAGGAGTTAGTCAACCTACCTTTCCTACAGTGGAGAAAAATTCCTCAAGATCTCTTGGCCGGATTCTGGCTGCTAGCTGCATGCAGAAGACAGTACGTGCATCTCTCTCTTCCGGTGTAAGATTATCTATTGGTTCTCTAAAACGAAAGAAAAAAAAAAATTGTTCTGATGACCACATTTCTACCTTCAGTGAATTAAAAAGAAACCTTCTAAGCTTACAGTTCTGAAATACAAGTACTGCTGATATCATAAGATGTATTCAAAGCCCATTGCATGTGTCCAGGAAATCCTATCCAAACCTATAGTTCAAAAGTTGATGTCCTGTTAACATTGAGCACAGGAAATGGCTCCCCTGGTGCATACAGGAGTATTTGGAGCCCAACAATGGTTCCTGCAGATGAAAGATTGCCATGTTCTACACCGGAGCCAAAGATATTGCTGTTTGACCAACTATTTTGGCTCATGTGACATTTTGCCTTTAAACATTTTACAGCTCAAAATTCCTTCTATTACATCCTGTTCACACCAATGTGACTTGTCATGTGATTTGACAGTTCAAATGGCATGACAAGTCGCACCCTATTGTTTGCAATGGAACGGTTCTAATCGGTGCTACTCCGAAAGAGTCACACTGACTTTGTAAGTAGTTCCTGCACTACTTTTGCCGATTTCGGGTGTGGCTTGCATAGACATCTATGCATAAAGTCACACAGATGTCTTACAAGTGGCACATGAAGCCGCACCGACATGCAAATTTGAAATGTTTTCAAAGTCGTATTCAGTGTGAACTGGGGCTTAGAAAGGTAAAAGGTCTCTGGAAAACATATCAATTCACTTGGTTTGCTTTTTAGCATAGGCTCACATGAATGCTGTGCGAGAAACGCACTCCATCACCGCAGTCCTATTGCGCTGTCCTTACAATCTGTTGCGGATACCAATACAAAGTTAATGAAACTCTAAACATAGATCACAAATGTAGTGTTTGCCTGCACCGAATTGCATGGTACAAAATGGCCTTGTGATCCAGGTGGGGTGCAGCTCTGAAAAAGGTGCATGCATGTCTTTGGTGCGATTTTTTGAATGGGCTGAAATTTCACCGCATGTGAATTGCACAAGAATGTGGTGCGGTTCCTATGCAATTTACATGTGGTTCATAGTGTGAACAGAGGCTAAAGATCTTTGTTAGTTGTTGCAAAGAACAAAGGTCAACACAAACCAGCTAAACAACCTCTTTCCTCTGACATGTAGGCTCCTTGAAGCCAAAATTTGATTGGCGGGTGTGAGAAGGTCCACAGGTCGTCCTTTCCACCTTCATCTTGCCTGAACTTTCTATTGCATACATATATAAATTTTGGAGCATCTGCTAAATATTTAAATAGGATAAACGCACATACCTTACAGGGCTTTTCTCTCTCTTTTGAGGACTTCTGCTCTTTGACCTCCGCCTAAAATTCAAGACAGTGAAGTTATAAAACGCACTTCTGCACTCAAAATGTATGAGCACTGACAGAAAAAAACAATAACAGACCTCAGCTTCACACCATGTGGTACTCCTCCTCCCATCTTTCCACGCATGGGACCTCCAAATTTTGGTCCAGAGCTTTGTGAAGGGGGGAAAAAAAATAAAAAAAATTATGTAAGTTTTTTGACCCTGAATTACTATATAGCTACATTCAAAAAAGATAGCCACTAATTTTAGATTGACAAATACTAAAATTACCCCAACTTAAAACAATCTGGGATGGCATTTCAAAAAGCTTGTTACATTACATATTCAAACAGGCATCCACAAAAATATGCAAGTTCTGTAAATCCTACTTGTAGAATGGAACCCTTTACCGCCTTTTATCACATGGATAGGTGTCTCCTTAAAAAGCAAAAAAGTTATAAAAACCTGGCAGAAGAAATAGTTCTAAGGCTACTGTTTATTCTACTGGATTAAACCACTTAGGGCAATGTTCTTTAATACAACTAAGAACTATTGTGAAGGGAGAAAAGATCACACAAGACTCAACGTACTATGGGCTTCTGTATCGACCTCTGAATCTACGATCCCTACTTCTCGAACGGCTCCTTCGTCGTTCTTTACTGCGGCTACGTTTTTTCTCTCTGCTTCTGCTTCTTTTTCTCTCCCGCTCCTTACTATGCTTACGAGTCTTGCTTCGGCTGCGTTTCCGCTCTCGACTGCGACTCCTGCTTTTGCTTTTCTTTTTCCTTAAAAAGGTAAAATTATAAACATTTACAGTCATACTAAAACAGACATGATTGCTACCACTGCCAAACCACATCTACATAGCTAAATACTGCATTTACATGCAGATTTTTGATATAATATACAGTATAGTCCTCATAAGCTAAGGAGAGCAGCGGAAAGGACCTGCAACATTATCGACAGCTACACTGTTTAAAAAAAAAAAGGGGGAAAAAAAAAAAGCATGCTCCTGACTATTTAATTAATGTTTTGCTACAAAAGTATGGGCTAGAGATGCACAAAACCAGAACATTTGTGCTCTATATGTCTAATCTTTATTTTTAGCTAATTTCACTAGTCAAAAATATCAAAGATTTGAACCCTATATGCAAGGGGAAAGTTTCTACCATCACTTTTTCCCTACAAAATTGGCATTATAGCAAACATAATTAAATCTAAAGTTAGGCTGTTTAAAAAAGATCCATTCGTACAGTTTAACATGTCAAGGCAATCATGGAAAAACAAAAAAAGCACCGAAGATGCAAATGGATAAATATGAAATGCAAAACACACTAGGTAACCCCACACAGGGTACAATAATAAGAATTTCAGGGCCATTTATGGCTAAAATTATTATTATTTATTATTATTATACAGTATTTATAAAGAGCCAATAGTTCGCTCAGTGCTGTACATTACAGATTATGAGCTTTAAAGTCTTTTTAACGCATTGTCCATAGACAATAAATCTATAGGCAAGTATCTTAGTTTGCTGGTTTTGCGGGTGCACACAATTTCCAGGCTTGACATGTTTGAGATCTGTTTATGCAAACAATCTTATCTTTTAGATTTTTTAAAAATTGATTTTATTGTGTGTGTACTAACATTTTAATGTATTTTTTAACTGAAAACACAGACTTGATTTGTACAAATACTGTAAGACAAAAATTTACAATTACCATCTTTTGTCATATAGATTCTCTACTATCAGAATAGAAGTTTAATGTTTAGGATGCTTTAATTAAATAAAGCCTGAAAAAAATAAATAAGGCTCTAGGAGCAAGTGAGAAGACATCTAAACCAAAAATAAACTATTATGAGCTACTGCAAACTAATAGAGCCAACACATCAATAGCCTAGTAGGCCTACTATGTTCAATTTTGGCACTTTTTAACAGGCTTCTTTAAAAGATAAGTTCTCACATACATAAAAAAAAAAAAAACAGTTTTGCACCCGCGATACGGGCAGGCAGTTATTGAAAGGCATAAAGATCAATGAACTACCAACAGTATTCATCAGCACCTTGGTAGTTCACTAACAACTACAAGCCATAAGCTGCAAAAGGCTGAAGGTACTTGTTTGTTATTTACAGAACTCCTTGAATGAATGACAAGGTCATGTGGCCAAAACCCTGCACGAGGTGGCAAATAGCAGGCAGATGCTGAAAATGTTGCACCCTAAATGTGGGAGTAACACATTCACCAAGGTGGACTTATCCTTTAACTATCACAACACACGCCAAATTGCTTAGATTTCCGCAGTATAAAGTTGAAACCACTTACTTCTTGCTACGCTCCTCATGTCCATTGGCACTGTTCAGTTTATTCTCGTCCTAAGCAGGGTTGATAGAAGAACATCATGAGGGCGAGGAGGAAATATTTCAAGTGGGTAAAAGGGGTAAAGGGAATTGGAATGAGAGAATAAAAAATATTTAATGACTAGGTAGCTAAAACTGTGTGTGGAAGGCTATAAGAAAGAATATACATGGGAAATTACTTTGAAGCAATCCACATTGATGTAAAAAGTGGATTACATAGACTAAAAATTAACTAGTGCAACTTGTTTTAGTAGTCTGTATTTTATCTTATGTGGTTGAACATCCTGTGACTGTAAAATGCGATAGTTTTGTCTACATGTGGAAGACAGTATTGGTTTAAGCAAAATGGTTGGGTGCTGTGGTCCTTGTGATGAGTACCAAGGCTTTGGTTTTGCCTAAGCCCCAAGTGGCCACGCTAGCAGCAACCACTATCCATTTCCTGTGACCGATGCCATTCCTGAGATCTTCGCCCATTTTCGATGGAGGGTTGGGACTGTAAGAGCTTGATGCCACCTCTGTCACACATCTCGCCCTGAAGCAAACAGGGATTCACACTGCTTTAGTAACGTCGACTCCCAAGAAAAATCAGCAAATATGCACCTGTCCAACCTACACATTGCCCTACAGCCACACCTGTTAACATGGAAATATCCCTGACTAAGGCTTTTTAAAGCCAGACAATAAGTTCAGGGGGATACTTAAAACAATACAGAAATACTGGCTTGTCTATTCAAACAAATGTGGTGGTAAACAAACCACAATAGGGATTCAAACAAAGCTAGTGTTTAAAAAAAAAACAAAAAAAAAACAGACTATGTACAAATAGAGCAAATGAAACTGGGGTTTCTCAGTGCTTTAGCATGCAAACAGTTAAAACGCCCAGTAAAGATAATGGATACATTTGCATCTCTTAAAACAGAGAATTTGCAATAATACACAGTTACACTATATGGTAATAAAGTTTGAATCCCGTGTTTACAAAATCAAAGAACTTTGCTGAACTTAAGGCTCAGGACAGCATAACAGCCATATCAGATTATGACAGAAAAATAATATAAATAAAATAAGTGGGAGATCCAAGAATCTGGTCATTTTTTTTTTCTTTTCATTACTCACAGGCTGAATGCTTCCCGATGTCAAAACTTTTCACCAGTTTTCTTAAAGTTAAAAATGTAATAAAAGCTTAAAAAATGCAGAGTAAATTCTGCTTGAACTGTCCTGCTCTTTGGCTGGTGAAAGTGGATATTCTTGGAACCCCATTTTCCCATAAACCACTGCATTCACCTTGTTGTTATGCCAAACCGAGGCTCGGCAGTTCATAGGCAAGTCTTTTTACCTAGGGGACCACGGTACAGCGATACGTCACTCAATTACTACCTTATGATTGACAGTTCACACTGGAATCAAAGGTGAATTCATGGGAGTAGAGGTGATATATCGTTAGGCAAGTCTACAAAAAGAGATAGATGGGCATTTATTTATCACGCTGAAGTCAAAACTACTGCACATAATTATCACATTTACAGTAAATATTTACTTTTCAAGTTATGTAACATCTCCAAGGGATAAGTCACGAGATCTCCAGGGGTGTTAGTTTACATTTCTGCAGTAGTTTTAAAAGAACTATGTTCTGAATACAAAATTATGCAGCAGATCATTCTCACCTTCCTGTAAGGAGCTTCCAGCATAGCTTCTATGTCAATGTCATCGGCCATTTTGATTTCTCTGAAAAGAAACAAAAATATTTATCTACAAACCTGATTAATAGACTCTTATCTAGTCTACAAGGTGATAAATTGTGCCATTTCAGAAATCTCTTCAGTACATCAGTGCAATGTTAAAGACACCCCAAATGCAGATCGCAAAAGCAGTACGTTTGCCCACACCGGATCTCATGGTACAAAAGTACAATGCAATCTGGTTGCAGTGCGTTTGCAAAAGTAGTGCATGCACTACTTTTGGCGCGGTGCAATTTCAGCCCATTACAAATGAATGGGCTGAAATCACACTGCACGTGAATTGTACAGGAACATGCACTGCATTCCAATGCAATTTCTATTGTGAATGAGCCCTAAAGGATTATTGGGGAAAAAAAAACAAAAACAAAAAAAACAAACTTCGAAGGGCCAACTGCTACTGAATTTACACTGAACTAGTACAATCCTCAGATCGTCGTCCTGGAACCAGCAACAGCTGACACTGTCAGTCCTGCACTATGTTGCAACACCATGCAATTCTACAGTGCTCTACATTCCTTCCTAGGACCTAATGCAGAAGACATCTATACGCAAGCCTGCGGGGGGGGGGCCCATCTCCAGCTCAGCAAAGAGAACTCAAACACTGCATAAACCTTCATAGTCTGTGGCCAATGGAGGAGCTCACCATATGATTTCAGCTATGCATTGGACTAATTGTGTTGTATGGTAACAGCAGGAAAAAGGGGTTAGTTACTGTTATCCTTCAAGCAAAACCTATGGATAAAAAAAAAAAGACTTTTCTAAAATTATTAAAAACAGTGCAAGTTTGACCTGAAACAAGGAGATAAGCTAACCAGCAGGTCTAATAAAGGCACACAGAACAAATTCCTAACAGAAGTCAGTGGAAGACAAGCACCACCACTCCATCCATTGCACCATGACAGAACATTTAGAGACATTTTCTGGTTCATGGTACAACATGCAGATGAAGAATAGCCAGAGGTGGTCTCATTTTTAATGAAACAAAATTCTTACATATATACATGCATACCGGATAGGATACTAAATGTTTTTCTTTTAACCACTTCAGCCTCCAGGCCTTTTGCTCTAAATTCCCTCGTGTTCCAGAGCGTTATTTGATTTTGGCGTTTCTGCAAATTATATTACATTTTTTAAGGACACAAAAGGGCTTTACTTTGGTAGCAAAAGTGGATTTCTTTGCTTTCTATTAGAAAAACAAAAAAACAAAGGAGTAGAATCAAATTTTATTACACCATCCTTTTCAGCGAGTTACAGTCCTATAAGCATTTTAGGGTGCCCAGGCAGTACAGGTGCCCCTCTGCCAGTAGCCTATCAAAATCTAACATAGGCTGAAATACAAGGCAGCTGGACCCTGAAACAAGTGCTCATGTTTAGGGCTAGATTCATTCATGAACATTTGTCCAAAATACATCATTTAGGGACTGGGAGCTGCACCTGTGTCTCCTAGGTGCCCGAAAATGCCAGTATTTGGCCCAAACTGCCCGTGTGCATAAGATCTTATTAGTTCAAGACAAAAAAAATATTGTAAAATATTTATAACATTTCTAAAACTGTTCCTCAAAAACATACATACTGAGACCAAATGCTTATTTTTAAATAGTTTTAGACTTCAAATGAGGGCTTAATACATTACACTTGCTTCAACTCTTTTCCCCCTTCTATACTAGTAGTATACTAGTTGGTGAACGTAAAGCCTTGAAGCAGAGATAATTCTACTAAACAGAATGATTATTAATCACCCAGGGGTATTACACCACTTAAACCATCAAAGGATCAAATACCATTTTAACCTCATGTGGCATGGAAAAACCTGGTTACAGTTCATATGCCGCACCGTGTTATATCACATTTCCCCAAACCCACAGAGCTGATTATAGACTGTAGATTCAGATACTCGGCTCTTTAACACAGGGCTGCACAAGTTTGAATGCAACAACATTCTGACACTGATAAAACATTATACACTGAAATTCAGAGGGTCGCCATCAAGAAATGTCAAAAAAAGTGTACCGCCATGTTCAAAGCTGAACAATGACATCTTTTCAATACTGGCAAAAAAATACAAAAAAAAAAAAAACACCTTCCCTCACTTCCATGATCTAGTTTTTTTTTAAAGATGATGTAAGCTGCACTTTGCTCTCTTATCTGACTCCAGTAAGTTAATACATTTCAACATCAGAATCAGATTAAGTAACAAGTTACAAAACATCCCAAGTCTGTAGGAGCCATGATTACAGTAAAACAAACATTTCAGATCATCTAAACCTGTGGTCTTCAAACAGAGGCCAGATGAAGCCCTCTGCTCTTATGGGGCCCTTGGGGCACAATTCCTCCCACTGACACCGGCGATGGGGCACAATTCCTCCCACTGACACCAAAGGGGGGGGGGGGGCACAATTCTTCCCACTGACACCAAAGGGGGGGCATAATTCCTCCCACTGACACCAAAGGGGGGCACAATTCCTCCCGGGGGCCATATGCAGCCCTTTGACTGCTTTTATCTAGCCCCTGAAGCACTATTTCACCCAGTGATACCAACAATTGGAGCATAATTCTCCCCATAGACACCAATGAAGGGGCAACATTTTTTCCAATGACACAAACGATGGGGCACAATATCTCCCAATTACAATAAGGAGTTACAATTCTTCCTACTGACAGCAGCAATCAGGTGCTATTCCTCCCACTGACACCAAAGATGGGGTGCTATTCCTCCCACTGACACCAAAGATGGGGTACTATTCCACCCACTGACACCAAAGATGGGGTACTATTCCTCCCACTGACACCAAAGATGGGGTACTATTCCTCCCACTGACACCAAAGATGGGGTACTATTCCTCCCACTGACACCAAAGATGGGGTACTATTCCTCCCACTGACACCAAAGATGGGATACTATTCCTCCCACTGACACCAAAGATGGGGTACTATTCCTCCCACTGACACCAAAGATGGGGTACTATTCCTCCCACTGACACCAAAGATGGGGTACTATTCCTCCCACTGACACCAAAGATGGGGTACTATTCCTCCCACTGACACCAAAGATGGGATACTATTCTTCCCACTGACACCAAAGATGGGATACTATTCCTCCCACTGACACCAAAGATGGGATACTATTCCTCCCACTGACACCAAAGATGGGATACTATTCCTCCCACTGACACTAAAGATGGGGTACTATTCCTCCCACTGACACCAAAGATGGGGTACTATTCCTCCCACTGACACCAAAGATGGGGTACTATTCCTCCCACTGACACCAAAGATGGGGTACTATTCCTCCCACTGACACCAAAGATGGGGTACTATTCCTCCCACTGACACCAAAGATGGGGTACTATTCCTCCCACTGACACCAAAGATGGGGTACTATTCCTCCCACTGACACCAAAGATGGGGTACTATTCCTCCCACTGACACCAAAGATGGGGTACTATTCTTCCTACTGACACCAAAGATGGGATACTATTCCTCCCACTGACACCAAAGATGGGGTACTATTCTTCCTACTGACACCAAAGATGGGGTACTTTTCCTCCCACTGACACCAAAGATGGTGTACTATTCCTCCCACTGACACCAAAGATGGGACACTATTCCTCCCACTGACACCAAAGATGGGACACTATTCCTCCCACTGACACCAAAGATGGGACACTATTCCTCCCACTGACACCAAAGATGGGACACTATTCCTCCCACTGACACCAAAGATGGGGTACTATTCCTCCCACTGACATCAGGACCTTTGCTACTCCCAATAGCCACAATCCGGCCCCCTAAACTCTGAAGGACAGTAAATTGGCCCTTTGTTTAGAAAGTTTGGAGACCCCTGATCTAGCGAACCAGTAAATACAGAGATGATGTACTGTTCCTTCACTCTCCCCTTAAAGAGGAACTAAAACCTCCTATCCTTTACAACCAAGGACAGTCTTAGTCTGTTTAGTTCTGCGGTTGCCCCGGTGCTGCACAAGTAATCAGTTATCGCACAGCTATTGGAGGGCTGGAAAGTTTGGTTAAGAATGGACATATGCACACTGGAAACTGTGGCAGTTATCACCATTGGCATACCTTGAATGTTACAGAATTGGGAAACTTAAATCTGAGGGTTTAGTTCCGCTTTAAAAGTTCAACGTAAAAAATTATTAACCTTGTGAACAAAGTGAGAATATTTTGAATAAAAGACCGTTTTTTGGTTTGTTTTTTTTACATCAAAGTGTGAACCGTTAAAGTGGAACTAGACCCCCCCATCAAAAAACAAACAGCTCAACAGTAGCTGTATCAATATTTGAACAGGCTGTGAATGCAACCCAAAGATGAAAGCCATTACTCATCCTTAAAGTGGTTGTAAACCCCATAATAGGTAATGTTAAAAGACACGCACCTTGTTATGTTTGGTCTCCGAAGAATCTAAATCACATTATCTGTACCTCTGTTGTAACCTCTGTGTCATTAACAGCCCTGTGAATGTGTCCAGGAGGCGGAGTCGTGACATCACTGACTCCCCTCCCACCTGTACATTCCCCACAATCACAGTAGCATGGCTTAGCCGTGTACATGGCTTGGGAATTGTGCGCACGCACGGCCCAAGCAATGTTCACATGTCAAAGCTACCCGACCAATAGGACAATCAAGAGGGTGACACCTGACATTATGTTGACCATCCAAGAGTGAAGTACACTTTTTGATTTTTTGGGTTTACAACCACTTTAACATATGCTTATGAGAACAAACATTTTCAAACATGTGACACACTCAACAAGAACGTCTAATAGAAGCAATGTGCACCCAGTAATGACAATGGCACTTAGTTCACAGTGAACGTATCGGGGACTCACTTTCCCACTTGACACTGTGTGGGCAATTCTTACGCGATTCCTCGCCACACATAGGACAGTATTAACTGCAATAGGCTGCCCTATGAACGTTTATCGCAGCAAAGAACCCCAAGGACCAAATTTTGGCCCTTGGCCAGGCGCGATTTTACACGCATTTTGTCAAACCCACGCTTGGGGTGCCATTCAGGATGAATGACAACCAAATGTGTTGTAAGTTTGCCATGATGTGGAATCACGCCAAGTCTTCCCACTATTCCTAGCTGCCCAAGTGTAAAATGGAGCCTAAGCCCCTGACACTTGAGCAGCTTGTTTGCACATTTTGTAAGAGTGAAATGCCGTACAGAAGCTTCTTTGTGACAAGGCTGAGAGGTTTTTAGCTCCATAAATTATTGGAGCTCTTGAAACACGCAGTTTTTATTTTTTCAAGTGCTACAATTGAAGTCATTGGGGCCAAAAATGCCACATTCATATCTGTTCACATTTGAGCATTCAGGTTCCTGTAGCTTGAACAAGGATGACTTAAAAGCATGGGATCTGAGTGTTTTGTATGTTTGATCTACAGAGTACTCAGGTGTGACTGGGGGCTGAGGCTTCGAGGTGTTCCCACCTGAGCAATCTGAAAGGCAATTTAAAGCTGAACTGCGGAATAAACAAATATTTCTAAATAAAAAGTCATTCTTACTTACTTGTATCTGGATGTGCTTTGTGTCCTATCCAATCTGTGCAGTAACCCAGCAAGAAACTGCCTCTGTGCAAGAGCTTCCTTTAATAAAGACCAGTCTTGGTCTCTGCCCCCTCTTGTTTCATGCAGGCAGCAGATAGTGGGAGGAACCTGCATGGTCCCTCCCACATCTCTACAAAGGCTATGTACAGCAGTGATGACATCACTGCTACTTTTACTAGGTAATAACTGCAAAGGCATTTGGTGTACAAAAAATAGATATCATTTGTGGCTATTGAGGTATGTGTAAATAAATGTTTTTGTGCCTGAAGTTCAGTTTTAAAGCCTCCCTGAAAAAGCTCCAACACTCACCAGTAGGACATTGCACAAGCAATGGTGCCCATACACGCCGGAGTGTAGCATCACCTGAAGCTCGCTGCTCAGAAAAGTACATGAACTTCCTTTGGAGCAGAGCCGTGTTTTGACTTCAATAGAAGCACATGATAAATACACCTAACACTTTTTGCCTAATAACCAGCTTTCCAAAAAAAAAAAAAAAAAAGAGAAGAGTAGCTCGAGCCTAAAACAAGCAGAAACACCTGCACAAACACCCTAGAAAAAAGTCCAACCACAGAGTCAGCTACAGTGTAAACCAGACCTACAACATGTGCACTGCTCGGAACCTAATGTGCCAATCATTATGAAGGTTACAGAACAAGCACCCACTGATGATCAATAACACCAAATATACAAGTCATACAACCATGAGACATGCACTGCTCAATTCCAAAGGTGACATCAATATGAACACAAAAAAATCTTCAAGTGAAATCTGAGTAAAACTGGCCAAAGACTAGAAGAATTTAGTTAAAAAAACTTTTGTTTCAGGAACGTTTGTTTGATTTTCAAATGGTTAGAGGGGATAACTGCCAATGAAAATGGCTGAAAACTGACACACAGTAGAAGCTGGCAGCACTGGCAAGAGATGGGGACCATTAGAGGAGAGTATAGCTCCCGATTTAAGTCCTCATTCACACAGGAACTGAAGGTGGACGGGTCACATTACCACTTCTGCCTCTGAAAATTGTAAAACACAGGAACAGATGCATTACGAAGGCAAAAATAATGCTACCTTGTGAAGCCTGACTGAGAAACTCCCAGGATGTTACTAAGACACTGCCGGCTGTTACTGCTCACCGTCATCATCACAGGAGCAAACGGAGCTCAGAACTACTGCATCAAGAGAGAACGTACCTGTGAGGGGCTCCTCCTTTAAGGGCCAGTTCACCCCAAGCCCGGAGCTGAATCACATAAGAACATGCTGTGCATTCCCGTGCGATTTACATGCGGCTCTCTGTGGTGCGACTTCAAGCCCATTCATTTTGAATGGGCTCAAATCGCACCGTGCCAAAATAAGTGCATGCACTACTCTTTAAAATGCACTGTAACTAGATCGCATGGTGCAAAAATTAACATGCAATCCAGATCGAGCAAACACTGCATAACCTACGTTTGGGGTGTCATTAACATTAGAACACCCAAAATCAATGCATTTTGCATGCAAATCACATTACACAGGAACACACAGCGCGTTCTGTGACGGTGAACAGTAAAAGCAAGGCCTCCCTTAGTAACGAGGTACATAAATGGCCTAAACCTATAGCAAGGGCATTAAAGTAGAATTAAGAGCCAGTTCACCTCAGAATGTGATGCTGGAAACACGCATTCTGTACACATTTCCTGCACCATAATCAAAATGTGTTCAGTTGCGATCTGCAAGGTGTCACCCCTAATGACACCCCAAATGCAGGTCAGAAGCACAGTGCGTTTGCCTGCACCAGATTGCATGGCACAGAAGTACCATATGATCCAGTTGCAGCAAGTTCTCAAAAGCAGTGCATGCACTATTTTTGGTGCAATGTGCTGCAATTTCAGCCAATTCAAAAAGAATGGACTGAAATCGCACTGCATAGAACTGCATGTGAATCACACTAGTTCCTGACCCCCCCCCCCCCCGTTAGCAATATTCACCTTATTTGTCCTGTGTTTTGGGTTGACACCAGAACAGGAACAGAAGGGATGCTTCCAATGGGGACGCTAGTTCTGGTGACAAGCCAGGGATTCCCTCAATTTAGAGGGACTTCCTCTCCCTTCCTGTTTTGGCTATGGGACAGAAAGTGAAAGAAAATCTCCACATTGGGACATGGTGAATGGTACAATAACAGCTGACAGGGGTTATAACCTCCATTTTATTTATTTATATATATATATATATATATATATATATATATATTAAAAAAAAGTTTTGGCTGTAGATCTAATTTAAAGTGGAGCTCCAGTCTCCCCCAGAAATTAAAGGTCGGCAGCTACAAATACTGTACCTGCTGACACGTCACATAAGAACACTTCCCTGTCTATGGGTCCAGTGATGTTCTCACCAGAGCAGATTCTTCAGTCAGCTTCAGGGAAACCGGCAGTGAAGCCTGCTGGCTTCACTGCTGGTTTCCTACTGCACATGTGCGAGCTGAACGACTGGTCCTGTGGACCTGTGTGTCCCCCAGAAAGCTGCGGGGTCAGAAGGGGCTGAAAGATTGCCCTGGCGATCTTACCCCGAAGTGATAACCGGTCATAACCAGGTACCCCCTCCCCCAAATAAAAGGGCCAAACGTGGCAGTGGACTTTAATTTTAGCCACACTTATCTACAAAGGTTCCTAACCTGCACAGCCAGCTTTTCCATCACGGTGAACTAACCCTTTAAGCATTGTAGACTAGATGCCCATTAAAGTATAACTAAAGGCAACATTTTTTTTCTAGTCTTGGATGGAGTGGAGAGGGACTAGAACACTGGTTTGTCAGGTTTGTATTCCGGTCTATGTCCCTGTTAGGGAGATTCACCCCATTTGTCCTTTCTACCATAATCATTGAAAGAGAAACTAAAACCCAAATTTTCTGTTCCCAGAAAACAGAGGTGAAAATTTCCCATGGGGACACTAGTGCTGGCGACCTGGGGGTCCCCAAGGAATTCCCTTCATTTGCAGAGATTTCCTCACTTCCTGTGTGGCTATGGGACAGGAAGTGGAGGCAACTCTCCCCAATGGGATAAGAGGTCATAACCCTCTCTTACTCCATCCAAAATGAAGAAAAAACGTTTTTGCCTATAGTTCTAATTCCACACAACAGGCCGCTCCAAGGCTAGGTTCACACCTATGCAGTTTGCGGCTGATCCCTTTCTGCAGTGCTTTTTGCGGTCTGTTTTGCCTTTTTGCACACATTTTTGATGCGCTTTATTTTCTTCTTGCTAGGCAAGATTAAAACTCAAAACGCATCAAAAATGCACTACATTCTGCCGCATTTCCATTGAAGCCTATAGAACCAAAAACGCTACTTTTTGCATTTAAAAAAGTCCCTGACACTTTCCAAAAAACGTATCGGGTGAAACGGCGGAGATGTGAACGTGTCCCATAGGAAATCATGTTAAATGGGACTGTAGTGCGGTTCTGCAAAATGCTGCAGAAAACGCTTAGGTGTGAACCCGGGGTAAGGTTTTTAGACTTAAAGTGGGGGGGGGGGGGGGGGGGGGCTGGGGCAGAAGAAATGTGCAATTGAGGGCTGTTTTTGGCAGCCACCCCTCCCCTCAAGCTGCAATAGGCTTTGTAATCCAAATGTACAAACGAAACCAGCACTCAAATCTTCATGTAGACTAGAAAAAACTTTAAATGCCAAACGTTGAGGTGCAGCCCTTGGAAGATCGGGAAATCTTGGTACTGGTAAACAAAAGCGCCCTGTTTAGCTTTGGTTTTGTAATAGGCTTTGTACCCGCGGCAAAGTTCACCTGACATGTAGCGATTGGCAAGCCCACAGAATGCTGCGCAGTCACACAAATGGAGAAGCACCGCAATCACATGCAGTGCACATGGCTGCAGAGCATTGGTCGGCACAAGTCCTCATGCACACGGGACGTTTTTACAGCTGCGGTTTTTTGACTTTCGACGTTTTTTTTATACAGCCAGTAAACCACCCAGCATGTTATCCAATGTGTCCATGCACACAGGCTGCAATCAATGTTTTTGAATGAAAAAAAAAACCCAGGACTAGTCGGTTTCTAGGAGTTTAACTGTAAAAATGTTCTAATGCTGAAAAACGCGTCAAAAAAGGCAAAACGGTCTAAAGCTGAAAAACGTGTCAAAAAAAAAGGGTAAAGCGCGTCCAAAAAAAGGGGTAAAGCGCGTCCAAAAAAAGGGGTAAAGCGCATCCAAAAGGGGTAAAACGCGTCCAAAAGGGGTAAAACGCGTCCAAAAGGGGTAAAACGCGTCAAAACTGAGTTTTTGGACTTTTTTTGGTACTTGTCTGTTAATTCACTGGATTTATATATTTAATGCATGTAAGGTGACTATTGTAATTAGCGCTGATGTCATTTCCATTCTAAATCTGAAGAGAAAAAGACGCCATGAATCTCTATATAAACAATCTCTATATAAATAATATATATATATAAATCCAGTGAATTAACAGACAAGTACCCTTTTTTTTAACCAAAAAAAGTTTTTTTCAAACAGCAGCTCCAAAAAAACTTTAAAGCGCAAAATGCCGCTAGACGCCAATGAAAAAAATGCTAAAAAACTCACGTTTTTACCGTTACCAGCGTTAAGACGGCCAGTGTGCATGGAGTCTAAATGGGGTTAAAAAAGCAGCTTCTGAAGAGCAATCTGAATGTGGATCGGGCTTCAGAGGATAGGAAGGACATGTGACCCTAAAAGTTGAAGGTCCTGTGTGAAGTTGGTTCAGCAGCTGGCAGTATGGCGCCCCCTCATGTCCTCGGAGGACACAGAGCAGGGCTCAGAGGTCAGCGTGTATAGGGCCTTCACGAAAAAAAAAATTTTCCAAATTAAAAAAAAAAAAGGAGAAAAAAAAAATGTAAAAGTTGTTTTTTTTCTATCCTGGTGTGTCAGCTTTGTAAATGCATACCGATTGGTAAATACCGTTCGTTACAGACATATGCTGGGGAAAGGAGGCACATCCAATATGAGCCCTCAGGCCGGGAGAGGTATGCGGACGGGAAGGGGGGTGCAGTCACAAAGTATCCGGGTAACTTACCAGCAGCAGCGTGCCCCTTGTAAGGGCTCGTCTCAAAGCTAGGCCTCGGCCTTGTTTACGGTCAGAAGGAAAATGGCGAAGAGATCTACAAAGAGAAGAGCGCTTCGTTACACAGCGAACACAGCACCGAGCATGAGGCGGGGGTTGACCAGGAGAGAGAAGCGGAGACCCGGCCGGGGCGAGAAAGTGACGCGTACGCCGTAGAATGGCAAACCTGCGACTCCCCGAAATGGCGGCGGCCAGGCTCCTTCCACTACAGGCAGCACGGGGTCTCCGACGGGAGCGGCCAAGGGCGCACGTGACGCTGTAGGAGGGCGGAGTCACGTGGTGTTGAGCTGAGGAGGAGGGAGGAACCGATTACCTCAGTGGTTTCCCGCCTCCCTGAAGTCGCTGTGGCAGTGAGGAGAAACTGTTGGCTGCCATGTGTGTCATAAACCAGCCAATAAAATGTCAATACGGCCACGATTTGTGTGCTTATGGAAAGCCAACGACTTTATTTTTCAAATATGTTTTTGGCAGGTGCCTGTATTCAGGTATTACCAACCACCAGGACTGACCATTTGGAAACTTGGGCACTGCCTGATGGCCCGGGGGCAGTAAGGGGCCCATGAGATGCCCCTGGTACCTTTTTCATAAGCTTTTTTGAGTTTGGGCAAGGACACAGGGGCCCATGATGCCCTATTGCCCAGGGGCCCCATGAGTTGTCAGTCCGCCCCTGCCAACCACATTTCCACACACCTACAAACCAGCATTTGTGCCAGGAAGGGGCTTACACTAGATTCACACTTCTGTGGATTTCGGTGCATTTTGCAGAACGCTCTACAGTCCATTCAACATGGTGTCCTATGGATCTAGTTCACATCTTTGAGTGTTTTCTAGGAAAGGGTCAGGGACTTGTTTTCTCGCAGCAGATTGCATTTTGTGTGTAAAAAACCTAGATGGATCCGCACCAAACACGCAACTGTTGTGATTTTGAAGCATTTGGCTTTTTTTCTGCTAACAGAAAAGTACGATAGTTCTGGTCATGTAGTGCGACTTTGTTCCCACTTCAATTCTCTGGCACTCAAGTAGCCTCAGAGTAGTGCAGGAACTCGTGTTTCCGAAGTCGCTGAGTTACATGTCAGGGATGGAGTTAGGGCTAAGGGTTAGAGGTCATTGTTAGGGTTAACGCTAGGCCCAACAATTACCGCCAGTCCTAATGATTACCTCTAATCCTAACCCTAAACCTAACAATTACCGCCAGTCCTAATGATTACCTCTAACCCTAAACCTAACAATTACCGCCAGTCCTAATGATTACCTCCAACCCTAAACCTAACAATTACCGCCAGTCCTAAGGATTACCTCTAATCCTAACCCTTAACTCTAATCCCAGCAGTTAACCCTAAACCTATCCATTAACCTTAGTTCTTAGCCCTAACCCTAGCTCTTATCCTTTTCCGTAGCCGTGAACCCTAGCCCTTAACCCCAGCTCTTAACCCTTAGCCTAGCCATTAGCCCTACTCCTTTCCATTAACCCTAGCCCTTAATCCTTAGTTTAGCCATTAACCCTAAACCTATACAATAGCCCTAGCCATTAACCTAATTCTAGCCCTTAACCCTAACCCTAGCCATGAACCCTAGCCCTTAATCCCAGCTCTTAGCCTAGCCATTAACCCTAGTTCTTATCCCTAACCCTAGATCTCAACCTTTACCGTAGCCGTGAACCCTAGCCCTTAACCCCAGCTCTTAACCCTTAGCCTAGCCATTAACCCTACTCCTTTCCATTAACCCTAAACCTATCCATTAACCCTAGTTCTTAACCCTAACCCTAGCTCTTAACCTTTACCATAGCCATGAACCCTAACCCTTAACCCCAGCTCTTAACCCTTAGCCTAGCCATTAACCCTACTCCTTTCCATTAATCCTAGCCCTTAATCCTTAGTTTAGCCATTAACCCTAAACCTATCCAATAGCCCTAGCCATTAACCTAATTCTAGCCCTTAACCCTAACCCTAGCCATGAACCCTAGCCCTTAATCCCAGCTCTTAGCCTAGCCATTAACCCTAGTTCTTATCCCTAACCCTAGATCTCAACCTTTACCGTAGCCGTGAACCCTAGCCCTTAACCCCAGCTCTTAACCCTTAGCCTAGCCATTAACCCTACTCCTTTCCATTAACCCTAAACCTATCCATTAACCCTAGTTCTTAACCCTAACCCTAGCTCTTAACCTTTACCATAGCCATGAACCCTAACCCTTAACCCCAGCTCTTAACCCTTAGCCTAGCCATTAACCCTACTCCTTTCCATTAATCCTAGCCCTTAATCCTTAGTTTAGCCATTAACCCTAAACCTATCCAATAGCCCTAGCCATTAACCTAATTCTAGCCCTTAACCCTAACCCTAGCCATGAACCCTAGCCCTTAATCCCAGCTCTTAGCCTAGCCATTAACCCTAGTTCTTATCCCTAACCCTAGATCTCAACCTTTACCGTAGCCGTGAACCCTAGCCCTTAACCCCAGCTCTTAACCCTTAGCCTAGCCATTAACCCTACTCCTTTCCATTAACCCTAGCCCTTAATCCTTAGTTTAGCCATTAACCCTAAACCTATCCAATAACCCTAGCCATTAACCTAATGCTAGCCCTTAACCCTAACCCTAGCTAATAACCCTAGCTCTTAGCCCTAAGCCTAGCCATTAACCCTAGCTCTTAACGTAACCTTAGCCATGAACCGCAGCTCTTAACCCTAATTTTAGCCTTTAACCCTAACCCTAGCTAATAACCCTAGCCATGAACCCTAGCCCCTAATCCCAGCTCTTAATTCTTAGCCTAGCCATTAACCCTAGTAGCATAGCTTTTAATGCTAATCCTAGCCATTAACCCTTACCCTAGCCATGAGCTCTAGCCCTTAACCCTAACCCTAGCTAATAACCCTAGTTCATAGACCTAACCCTAGCCACTAACCCTAACCCTTGTTCTTAACCCTTACCCTAGCCATTAACCCTAACCCTAGCCATGAACCCTAGCCTTTAACCCTAGCTCTTAATCCTAGCCATTAACCCTAACTCTATTTTTAGCCCCAGCTCTTAGCCCTAACCTTAGCCATTAACCCTAGATCTAGGTGCTTAATTCTAGCTATTAACCCTAACCCTACCTCTTAACCCTAACCCTAGCCATTATCCCTAACCCTAGCCATTAACCCTACCTCTTAACCCTAACCCTAGCCATTATCCCTAACCCTAGCCATTAACCCTAGTTCTTAGCCCTAACCCTAGTTGGAATTGTGTGAATACTTGCTTACTTAAGTAATTTGGGTTTTTATATTGCTATATTCTATCTCCATATACATATCTATTTTTATCTATATTAATTGGTTTTAACAATTAATACATATTGGTATATATGGTGGTTATTATGTTTTTAACATTATGAATAATTAGTTTGAGTCCATTATATTACGTCTGTATGCTACAGAAGACGTTAGATAATTAAGAAGTCTCAGTACAAATAACTTCAGAGATTGTAAGATGTATAAGTAGAATTTATTTTTCTCCAGAATGACTTAGGTAATATATTATTTTCAGTGACACTGGTCCTAGTTTGTCTAACCAGTTCTGTCAAAAGAGCATCAAGTTTTAAAATTTACCGTTTTTTTTACAAGCTAGGGTCAACTCTTGACATGACACAGGAGGCATTAGAAGAAATGCCAAATCATTCCTACTACTATACTGCCCCCTTCAGGTTATTCATAGAGAGAATGATACCTAATGTGACATCATAATTAGGCGAGATAAGCTTTGCCCGCCTAGGTTTTTCGAGGTGATAAAAGTTAGAGGATGGTCAGAGACGGGGACACAAAACAAGAGACAAGAAAACAACAGATGGACACACACAGAAGCAAGCTGGCCAAGAGCCGACATCACTAATACCATAAAAAATATCGGCAACGTATAAATTTCATTCTTCTGTAGGCAATCTATGCTGTCTCACATGTCCAGCTAAATCATTTAGTCTGATATTGGTTATGGTTAGCACCGGTGATGTGAAATAATTTTAACTGCAGTATAAATTATTTTCTCAATTCTCCGGGTGGGGAGGTAATTCTCTTTTAAATAGCCCCTATGCTAATGTCAATGGTTTAGCTGGGTATATATATGACAAAGTAGACAACTTAGTGGAACATTTGATCTTTACCTCAGATAGATTCTACAGTAAGCTTATTGGATTGGCCTGTGGATGGTATTCTAAATCAATTCATGCCAGGGTACTCATTGCGCTTTGAATATCTGGTTGTAGAGAGATTACGTGGTTGATTTGTTATTTACTGCTGGGTTAGTGAGCGTTTCCTATGTTGCATTTCTAGACAGTTTGATTCTAATTCATTATTATTTGAAAATAATTTCTGGTTTGAACTTCTAACCTTTATTTTTGATTAGATCATTGTACTGTTAATTTGATTTGTTTATTATTTATCATCACCTGTTATAGTTCATTAAAATTTTGCACTGATTTTTATTATTAACCACATGCCGCCCAGCAACTGTAGAAATACGGCGGCACGGCTGGGCAAAACCACGTTTTAAACGTATGTTTGCAAAACAGGTAGTGGACGCGCGAGAGGCGCGCCACCACCCTACCTGTCCCGCCGATCACGGCCACGGATGTCAGTCGCCGGGTCACAGCCGGTCGTTACCGGCTGTGTCCCGCCGATTAGCGGCAATCACTGACAGAGAGCAGGGCTGCAGTAGCTCTGCTTTCGGTCAGTTCCCTGTCAGCTCCTGACATGCTGTGCCGGAGAGAAGAGTTTATCTCTCCTGATCAGCGTGTCCCCGTGCAGTACACACCCCTTGCCCTCTATTAAAACACTCCCCTCACACAGTTAACCCTTTCAGTAAATAAAAGTAAAATAAAAAGTTAACCCCTTCCTCCCCAGTGCCATTAGTATAGTGTCAGTGTTTTTTTTGCACTGATCACTGTATTGGTGTCACTGGGGATGTCAGTGACCCCAAGTCAGTTCCCCCCCAGTGTCAGAATGTCTGCCGCAGTCCCGCCATAAGTCACTGATCGCCGCCATAAGTTACTGATCGCCACCAAAAAATTAAAAATCCCAGTATCTTTCCCGCCATTTGTAAACGCTATAACTTTCACTTAAACCAATTTACACGTATTGGGTTTTTTTTTTAGCAAAGACATGTCGCAGAATGCATTTTGGCTGAAATTTATGACGAAATTTGATTTTTAAATTTTTTTTTACTGGACATGTTTTATAGCAAAAAGTCCAAAATATTGTTTTTTTTTCTCAAAACTGTCAGCCTTTTTTTTTTTTATAGCGCAAAAAATAAAAAATGCACAGGCGATCAAACACCACCGAAAGAAAGCTCTATTTGTGTGAAAAAAAGTACATTGCATGACCGCGCAATTGTCCGTTAAACTAGCACAGCGCTGTATAGCACAAAAATGGCGTAAATTGCAGTATCTGTACCATAGTTTGTAGACGCTATAACTTTCACACAAAGCAATCAATATACACTTATTGGGATTTTTTTTTACCAAAAACATGGAGCAGAATACATTTTGGCCTAAATGTATAACCAACTTTGAGTTTACTATATATTTTTTATAGCTGAAAGTAAAAAATATAGTTTTTATTCAAAATGTTTGGTCTTTTTTTGTTTATAGCGTGAAAAATAAAAAGTACACAGGTGATCAAATACCACCGAAAGAAAGCTCTATTTGTGTGAAAAAAAGGACGTAAATTTTGTTTGGGTGCAGCATTGCATGACCGCGCAATTATCAGTTGAATTAGTGCAGCGCCGAGTAGCAAAAAGAGGCCTGGTCATTAAGGGGGGTAAATCCTCAGGAGGGCAAGTGGTTAATAAATGTACATTTTTGTAAATTATTGCTTTTTATTTTGACTTCAAGTTAGCTCAAATAAAGAACTCAGATATCAGTTGATTTGTGAAAATTAGTAGGGAATCTCCCTAATTACAGATCCCCGTCTGTTTTTTGATAAGTTATATACTGATTATTTTCATACTACAGGAGAAGGTCTACGAACAGGATACAGGAGATGGTCAGAGACTGCGAACAGGATACGGTCAGAGACTGCGAACAGGATACAGGAGATGGTCAGAGACTACGGACATACTACAGGAGAAGGTCAAATACTGCAGACAGGATACGGTCAAAGACTGTGGACAGGATACATGAGACTGGGAACACAACAACAGGAGACAGTCAGATTGCGGACAGATTACAGAAGACGGACAGAGACTGCGAACAGGATACAGTCAAAGACTCAAAACAGGAGACTGCAGACAGGATACAGGAGATGGTCAGAGACTGCGAACAGGATATGGTTAGAGACTGCGAACAGGCTACAGAAGATGGTCAGAGACTGAGAACAGGATACGGTCAGAGACTGCGAACAGGCTACAGGAGATGGTCAGAGACTGAGAACAGGATACAGTCAGAGACTGCGAACAGGATACAGGAGATGGTCAGAGACTGCAGACAGGATACAGTCAGAGACTGCAAACAGGATATAGTCAGAGACTGCGAACAGGATACAGGAGATGGTCAGCCGAGACCGTCAAGCCTACCCGAGTAAACAACACAAGTCTCTCTGCTGTCAGCATGGACATGCTGCTTTGTATGTCTCTGCACAGCATGTCTCCCTAGTAAAACACAGAACACAGTAAAACACACACAGAACACGGTTAACCCTTTATTTGCCCCCAGATGTTAACCCCTTCCTGTCCAGTGTCATTACTACAGTGTCAGTGCTTTTTATTAGCACCGATCTCTGTATTAGTGTCACTGCGGATGCCAGTGGCAGTTAGTCAGCTCCCACCCAGTGTCAGGATGTCCTCCACAGTCCCGCTATAAGTCACTGATCGCCATCACTACTAGTCTAAAAAATATAAAAATTTCAGTATATATATACCGCCATTTGTAGGTGCTATAACTTTCATGTAAACTAATTAATTTGCATGTATTGGAATTTTTTTCTAGCAAAGATATGTAGCAGAATACATTTTAGCCGAAATTTATGAATAAATTTGATTTTTTAATTTTTTTTTATTGGATATGTTTTATAGCAAAAAGTAAAAAATATTGTTTTTTTCAAAATTTGACATCTTTTTTTGTTTCTAGCACAAAAAATAAAAAACACAGAGGTGATCAAATACCACCAAAAGAAAGTTCTATTTGTGGGAAAAAAGACATAAATTTCATTTATGTACAGCGTTGTATGACCGCTCAATTGTCAGTGAAAGTAAAGCAGTGCCGTATCACAAAGAATGGCCTGGTCAGCAAGGGGGGTAAATCTTCCGGAGGGCATGCGGTTAAAAAAAATGTTACTCTTCAGAACCAAAACAATTTGATGCCCTCTTCAGCACCTTAGAAGAGTCAAGATAACAATGTTGCAAGTCTCCACTCCTAATTGCTATTTTATAACATTTGATTTACAGCCCTCCATAATGATTAACCCGTCTGCTTTGAAAAGGCTGCTTAGTTTTTACTTGCAGGCAAAGCCAGTTGTAGTTTTAAAGCAACAATCACCCCAATCCTCAGGACTCTGAAGACATAGTACCAGTCAGCCAACCCCCCTCGCTCAAGCACTTCTGAGCCAGCCTCTCCTGCTGAATGCTGCAAAGCCTGCTCCTCCCGCCCAAGCACTTCTGAGCCGGCCCAAACACTGCTGAGCCCACTCGAACATTACTGAGCCCACCCCTCCCACGCAGGGGCAGACTGACCATTGGGGAACTCGGGCACTGCCCGAGGTCCCGGGGTCAGTAGGGGGCCCCATGAGATGTCCCTGGTACCTTTCATAGGCTTTTTTGGGTGTGGTTTGAGTGTGGGCAAGGACACAGGGGCCCCATGATCCCCTATTGCCCGGGGGCTCCATGAGTTGTCAGTCCACACCTGCTCCCACCTGAGCACTTCTGAACCCACCCCTCGCACCCTCGCACTTCCAAGCTCGCCCGATCGCTGCCGAGCAGGCAGCTCCCACCTGAGCAGTTCCGAGCCTGCCCAAACGCTGCTAAACCCGCCCCTCTCGCCCAAACGCTGCTAAGCCTGCTAACTCCTGCATGAACGTTGCTGAGCCTGCCTCTATTGCCTGAGCACTTCCAAGCCAGCCCCCTTTGCCTGAGCACTTCCAAGCCCACCCTTCCTGCCCAAACACTGCCGAGCCCACCCCCCCGTCTGAGCACTGCCAAGCCCGGCCTACCATCCTTTGTGTCTGGGGCCGGCGCCTCCCCCCTGAAAAATATGGCCCGAAGCAAATGCCTCGCGGCAAATATGCCCCTGACTATACTATTAGGGACACTAGTATAGTTCTGCTCATGATGATGATACTGATCCGTATAGACATTATACTAGTAATGGCGGTGATCAGCGACTTATAGTGTGACTGTGATAGTGTGGTGGACAATGTGGTGCTAACTGACACTGAATGGGAGGGACACTAACTAAATGACACACTGACATCGCTAGTGACACTAATACAGTGATCAATGATAATACTGTACTAATGACACTGGCTAGGTGACAGGGCAATCAAAGGGTTAACTGTGGAGGGCAATCAAGGGGTTAAATGTACCTAACAAGTGTATGCAAGTGTATATGTGTTGCTTGTACTCACACAGAATCTGGCTGGCTTCTCTTTTTGAACGAAAAGAACTCAGGGAGGAAGAAACTGGGCAGATCCTGTGTGTTCTGTTTACAAACACACAGATGTCTGTGCTGTGATTGGCCACAGTCATAATCACATATTATATATATATATTATATTTTAAATATATTATCATAATATATAATAATAATAATATTATATTGTAAAGCGCTGAGCAAACTGTTGGCGCTATAATCCTGTATATAATCCTGTATAATAATAAAATATATTTTTCTTCCATGTGGACATGGCTAAACCATCAATCCGGAGACAGTGAATCAAACATGGCCTCCGGACCATCGTATGGACTCAGCGGCATGACGTCAGCACGTAGGCTCCTCCCTCTAGGGAGGGTTCTTCATATGCTTTGGACATAAGCGCTGCACTTTCTGTATATATATCCTTCTATAGTGTATATCTTGTTCTGGTCCTCCTTCACCATCCAGCCTGCTTTGGATTCAGCAGAGTGGCGGCTGGATCATCCATAGCGTCGTATGGACTCGGCGGCGTGATGTCAGCACGTAGGCTCCTCCCTCTAGGGAGGGTTCTTCATATGCTTTGGACATAAGCGCTGCACTTTCTGTATATATATCCTTCTATAGTGTGTACCTTGTTCTGGTCCTCCTTCACCATCCAGCCGGCTTTGGATTCAGCAGAGTGGCGGCTGGATTATCCATAGCATCGTATGGACTCAGTGGCGTGACGTCAGCACGTAGGCTCCTCCCTCTATGGACGGTTCTTCATATGCTTTGGACCAGGGGCGGACTGACAACTCATGGGGCCCCTGGGCAATAGGGGATCATGGGGCCCCTGTGTCCTTGCCCAAACTCAAAAAAGCCTATGAAAAAGGTACCAGGGGCATCTCATGGGGCCCCCTACTGGCCCCAGGCCCTCTGGCAGTGCCCGAGTTTCCAAATGGTCAGTCCGCCCCTGCTTTGGACATAAGCGCTGCACTTTCTGTATATATATCCATCTATAGTGTGTACCTTGTTCTGGTCCTCCTTCACCATCCAGCCTGCTTTGGATTCAGCAGAGTGGCGGCTGGATCATCTATAGAGCACCTGACTTTTCTCACATGGACTATGGACTATTGATGTGCTTGTTTTTACCTTCACAAAATGTGAGCAGATTTGAACCCTGTTTTATTTATAAACCTGCTAACAGTCTCTATATGTTTTCTATTTAACATCCTATTCCTAGATTGTAAGCTCCCAGGATCAGGGCCCTCCTATCCCTCTTGTATTGAACTGTATTGTTGCTGTATTGTCTCCCGTTATATTGTAAAGCGCTCAGCAAACTGTTGGCGCCATAAATCCTGTATAATAATAATAATAATAATAATAATAAATGTACTATTTTAAAGTCTATCAGCTATATTACCACCTATGATCCTAAAATACGTTGTTTAGAGTCCATCAACTTTATTACTATTTATAATCCTGAAGTATATTGCTTAAAGTGGTAGTAAAGTCTGCTTTTTATCTTGTACCTACAGGTACAAAATATGGCATTCTTGTAGGTACAATGAATACCTCCTAAAGCCTAGTACACAATGTGAAAAAAATGGGCAAAAAATACCGCTTTTGGAGCGATTGTCCAATAATCTGATAAGCTTTTGTAAAACGGCCATTACAGTTCATGCAAAATTATCCGAAGGGACAAGCATGAAAATTTTTCTCGTACAATACCAGAACGAATGATTTTAATTTAATCAGTACAATATTCATCCAAAAAAAATCGAGTAACCAAGGCCGTGCATGCTCATAAATGAAAGAATTAATTACAATACAATACATTACATCATTTACGAAGTTGTACTCTGTCATATGTGAATTTTTGTAATATAATTTTTTATATCAGACTAGCATGAAAGCAAAAAAAAAAGGGACAATCATTGGTCCGATATTCTCATTGTGTGTACGAGGTTTAATCGTGCACCGTTTATGAGATATTTACATGTGTAGCAGCAGGTGATGCCACCGGCGCATGCGCACTGTGCTCCCAATGGACGACATGCCGTCTATAAAGAGCTGTGCTGTGACTCCTACACGCATGCATGGGAGTGATGTCATCATGGTTGGCCTTTCAGGCACCTGGAGACTGCATACCCAGAAGGAAGACTGAGTGAAGATGGAATCCCTGTCAGCGATGACAGTGCGGCTGGACCGATCCGTTTTTTTAGGTAAATTTGTTGATATGTGCTAGTATGTAATGCATACTAGCACATTATGGCATGAGTTTGCAGGGGGACCATTTTTTTTTCCTACTACAGCTTTAAAGTCCATAAATTATTCCATTATTACAGGGGCACCAATGATGGGCACTATTCTTCCCACTGATACCAATGATGGGCACTATTCTTCCCACTGATACCAATGATGGGCACTATTCTTCCCACTGATACCAATGATGGGCACTATTCTTCCCACTGATACCAATGATGGGGCACTATTCTTCCCACTGATACCAATGATGGGCACTATTCTTCCCACTGATACCAATGATGGGCACTATTCTTGCCACTGATACCAATGATGGGGCACTATTCTTCCCACTGATGCCAATGATGGGGCATTTTTTCCTCCCACTAATACCAATGATGGGGCACTACTCCTACTGACCATCAACCCTGCGGCCATGTTTATTCTCACTGATGCTGGGGCCAGGACATTTTCTATCCTCAATGGCCCTAATCCGACCCTCCTAAAGTCTGAAGGAGTGTATAGTGGCCCTTTGTTTGAAAAGTTTGGAGACCTCTGTGCAAGACCATAAGTGCTCCCTGGACCCATCAGAAGAACCCACAGGGGTACACATCCCAGTGTTTACAAGACAATGGAAGAGAAAATAATTTCACTAAGAACATTGAGGTTGATTTACTAAAACTGGAATGTGCACAATCTGGTGCAGCTGTGCATGGAAGCCAATCAGCTTCTAACTTCTCAGCTTGTTCAATTAGAGGGTAACTCCACTTTTGTGAGAAAAAATTAGCAAATAAAAAAAATAATATAACACATACAATTGTGACACAAGTCATATTATAATTTAATGTTATTAAAAATTACCTTCCCTTTACAATCTGCAGTGCTGTAATTAATTGTCTTTAAAATGCAATGCAATCTGTCTACCTAGAGGCATTCTGGAGGCAGGTGTACAGAATGCCCCACAGCACCATCATTTCCTGCTTGTGTGATTTTCCCAGAAGTCTGCACTAAGTTACAAGTCAGATTTTGGGCATCCCCTGCAAAAGAAAATGTCATTTTTGGGAAATTACATCTTAAGGAATGCAGACCCTGCCACTTTCCTCATTAGAGCCCTGCAGGTGCAGCAGCTGATTGATTATTATAAAACCACTCCCATACAGATTCACTCTTTCTTCAGAATAATAAAAATATATAGAAGATATACTGCTACAGGGTGACACGGGTGCACAAAATCACATATATATGTGACTTTGCATTTCCAGGTAGGGGCGTGCACGAGCCCTACCTGCGCATCATTCACAGCTGTGGCTGTCAATCACCAGGTCCCAGCCGGTGATTAAACGCCGGCGCCCGGTGATTACCAACGATCTCCGATGGGGAAGAGAACTGTTTTGTTTACTATCAGTTCTCCTCCCTGTCAGCTCGGGGCACACTGCTTTGGATGGCTGTGCGCACAGCCATCCAAAGCAGCGTGCTTATAGTGAAGCACACAGACACCGAGCCCTAGTAAAAAACTCCCAGCACACAGTTAACCCTTTGATTGCCGCATATGTTAACCCCTTCCTGTCCAGTGCCATTAGTAAAGTGTCAGTGCTTTTTGTTTTAGCACTGATCACTGTATTGGTGTCACTGGGGCAGGGGCGGACTGACAACTCATGGGGCCCCTGGGCAATTGGGGATCATGGGGCCCCTGTGTCCTTGCCCAAACTCAAAAAACCTATGAAAAAGGTATCAGGGGCATCTCATGGGGCCCCCTACTGACCCCAGGCCCTCGGGCAGTTTCCGAGTTTCCAAATGGTCAGTCCGCCCCTGCACTGGGGATGTCAGTGACACCAAGTCAGTTCCCCCCCAGTGTCAGAATGCCCACCGCAGTCCTGCAGTCCCGCTATAAGTCACTGATTGCCGCCACTACTAGTAAGAGCAAAGAAAATTCCAGTATCTATACCGACATTTGTAAATGCTAAAACTTTTTTTGATTTTTTAAATTATTTTATTGGACATGTTTAATAGCAAAAAGTCAAAAATATTGTTTTTTTCTCAAAATTGTCAGTCTTTTTTTTAGTGCAAAAAATAAAAAATGCACAGACGATCAAACACCACTGAAAGAAAGCTCAATTTGTTGGAAAAACGGCATGACCGCGCAATTGTCAGTTAAAGTAACGCAGCGCCGTAATGCAAAATATGGCCTGGTCAGAAAGAAGGGGTAAATCCTTAGGAGGGCAAGTGGTTAAAATCCTTGCAATGTACATAGATCACCCAGAGGGGAATGTTTTTTTCCTAAACAAAAATGGAGTTACTGTTTAAGCTTTGATCAAAAAAAAAAATATGGAAGCTGACTGGTTTATATGCAGAGGTGCACAAGATTTTGCACTCTCCAGTTTTAGTACATCAACCCCATTGTGAATGTTTTGCCTGTAATTACCGCTAGATGGCAGTGCTGAATTAAGAACAAAGGCAGCAGCAGTGTGCTAGAATTCCCATTATTGCCTCTATTCTATGGCTACAGTCACCTCTCTCCTTAGTCATAGTTGACGTGCGATGATTTTAGGTGCATTTTACTTGCATTCCTATTTGAACATGCTAAAAACACAATGATGATGTAGCCAAAAAAAAAAAGAAGGCGAGAATGCTGTTTCCAAGACATTAAACTGACACTAAACTGATTTAAAAGAAAAAAAAACGAAGTATGTATTCATCAAAGTCAAACTAAAGGCAAAACCTTTTTTTATTTTGGATAGAGAAAGGAAGGGTTATGACCCCTGTCACACACTGCTCCTTTCAAACAAACAGAAGTCAGGGGGAAAAAATAGAGGTTTGGGAGCTCACAGAGGATGTTACAAGGAGGCAGAAAAACACAGTAAGAATTGATTTATTGAAAAATGCATTATAGAGCCATTGTGGATGTATATGGGTTCTTTTCGGAGGATAAGGATAGTGTTTAGTGCCACTTTAATCTCCACCTACAATGACAGCTGCTGCAAATTGCAAGGCCTTGGCCTAGAGGAGTCTCACTGCAACAAATTCACAAAAAATATTTTGGAGGAGAACTATATACAGTGAGACACTGTATGATGCCAAACAAACTGAAAATGTGATTTTGGGTATATAAATATACAGGCGTACCTCGGTTTACGAATTTAACCTCCCTGGCGGTATTCCCGAGTGTAGCTCGGGGTAAAATTTGAGTACCAAGAGCGGTAACCCCGAGCTACACTCGGGCTTACCATGCGGCGTTGCTCAGGGGGTCCCTGCATGACTTACAGTGGGGATCGAAAGTTTGGGCACCCCAGCTAAAAATTTGTATTAATGTGCATAAAGAAGCCAAGGAAAGATGGAAAAATCTCCAAAAGGCATCAAATTACAGATTAGACATTCTTATAATATGTCAACAAAAGTTAGATTTTATTTCCATCATTTACACTTTCAAAATAACAGAAAACAAAAAAATGGCGTCTGCAAAAGTTTGGGCACCCTGCAGAGTTAATATCTTGTACTGCCCCCTTTGGCAAGTATCACAGCTTGTAAACGCTTTTTGTAGCCAGCCAAGAGTCTTCAGTTCTTGTTTGCGGTATCTTTGCCCATTCTTCCTTACAAAAGTCTTCCAGTTCTTTGAGATTTCTGGGCTGTCTGTCACGCACAGCTCTTTTAAGGTCTATCCATAGATTTTCAATTATGTTGAGGTCAGGAGATTGTGAAGGCCATGGCAAAACCTTCAGTTTACGCCTCTTGATGTAATCCCCTGTGGATTTTGAGGTGTGTTTAGGATCATTATCCATTTTTAGAAGCCATCCTCTCTTTAACTTCAGCTTTTTCACAGATGGCATCAAGTTACCATCCAAAATTTGCTGAAATTTTATTGAATCCATTTTTCCTTCTACTCGTGAGATGTTCCCTGTGCCACTGGCTGCAACACAACCCCAAAGCATGATTGATCCAACCCCATGCTTAACAGTTGGACAGAGGTTCTTTTCATTAAATTCTGTGCCCCTTCTTCTCCAAACGTACCTTTGCTCATTCCGGCCAAAAAGTTCAATTTTAACCTCATCGGTCCACAGAACTTGTTTCCAAAATGCATCAGGCTTGTCTATATGTTCATTTGCAAAGTTCAAACGATGATTTTTGTGGTGAGGACGTAGAAGAGGTTTTCTTCTGATGACTCTTCCATGAAGACCATATTTGTACAAGTATCTCTTTATAGTGGAATAGTGTACCACAACTCCAGTGTCTGCCAGATCTTTCTGGAGGGATCGTGCAGTCAAACGTGGGTTTTGAATTGTTTTTCTCACAATCCTGCGAGCTGTTCTGTCTGATATTTTTCTTAGTCTTCCAGATCTTGCTTTAACTTCCACTGTTCCTGATGACTGCCATTTCTTAATTACATTCCGAACAAAGGATATTGACATCTGAAAACGCTTTGCTATCTTCTTATAGCCTTCTCCAGCTTTGTGAGCGTCAACTATTTTCAGTTTCAGTTTTCTAGACAACTGCTTAGAAGAACCCATGGTGCTGATTAGATATAAATTCTGCAGGGTGCCCAAACTTTTGCAGACGCCATTTTTTTGTTTTCTGTTATTTTGAAGGTGTAAATGATGGAAATAAAATCTAACTTTTGTTGACATATTATAAGAATGTCTAATCTGTAATTTGATGCCTTTTGGAGATTTTCCATCTTTCCTTGGCTTCTTTATGCACATTAATACAAATTTTTAGCTGGGGTGCCCAAACTTTCGATCCCCACTGTACCTTGCCCTTTGCTCCCGCGATGTTTCCCCTGCAGCGTCCCCGGCCATCTCCTCCGGCCGATGCCGGCATCCGGCTTCCGTGTTCCGGTCCCTGTGATATTGGGACATATGGGCGCCGGAACCGGCGGCAAATTTAACATTTTTAAAAAATGTTGTTTTTTTAAAAATGATTATTACATAGTAAAACATTGCTGTTTCAATGCATTTCACATACATTTTGTCCCGAGTGCTTTGTCATGTGCCCTGCTTGCATTTTGACTGTTCTTTCTACCTGGAAACTGAGAAACGTCCATGGCGCCCAAAAAGCGTCCCTTTATGTCAAAAGCGGTTTTAGACCAGCTAGAGAACAGCGATAGTAAATCAGAACCACTTGCAGAATTGAGTGATAATGATTTGTGGGGAAATTCGTCATCAGACACTGAAAACGATTTTGCGACTTTGCTCAGCGATGTGCGAATTTGCCTCTGTATTTCAAATTTCAGTGTTTTTGGTTTGATTATATTATTGAATTAAATTTATTATTATTATATTATTATTTTTTATGATTATTTATTAAATTATAATTTATGATTTCGTGTTTCAAATTTTATCCTACACGGGATGTTTACTAGACTTGTTCGGACAGATTTCAGTGAGTTATTCCTAAAAATTACAGCCTACAATAAAAAACTACATATTTCCATGCAAAAAAATGGTACCGCTTTCATCACAAAAAATCGGAAATAATCATACCGCCGAGAAGGTTAATTCGTTCTGCGTGACTTTCGTATTGCAAAACAATTCGTAAACCGAAATGTGGTTTCTTATAGGAATGCATTGAAAACCAATTCATCCATTCCGAAGGTCAAAAAAAAAGTTAAAAAAAAGTATTTTATCTGTTCAAAACTCTTTATAAAGTGCACTTTAAAGGCATAAATACTGTACAGGAACATGATTAAAAATTAATTCGTAAATGCGTTGAATATTTTCTCATTTCTGTCATTAACAATATCCAAAAAAACTAAAATTTCATCATAAATTTAGGCAAAAATGTATTCTGCTACATGTTTTTGGTTAAAAAAAATCCCAATAAGTGTATATTGATTTCTTTGTGTGAAAGTCATAGCGTCTACAAACTATGGTATAGATCAGTATTTCTCAACCCTTTTTCAGTCAAGGCACCTTTAAAAATTATGGACAGTCCCAAGGCACTCCATTCTAAAATGTGAAAAACTATTCTAACAGCAACATCCATACATGTAGGACACCCAACATTAGAGGTGATTTATTCTTCCAAAACAAATACACTTTTGCACACTGGTACTGACTAGTATTCCAATGTTTCTCTTCTCCCTCAGTTTTTCTCCATCACTGAGCTAATGTGACCCCAGCACTGACAGAGTGGGTCAGGGGAGGTCAAACTAGAATGCTGTGCAGGCAGCTGACATCCTCCTTATCAATTGATAATTTCATTGGTTGTAAGGATGCCAGTGGTTAGATGGTCAGAATGGTACACAATGAAAACCTGTGGCTTTGTGTAACTAAAAGGTGGGCTTGTTCTACCAGCTGGCTTGTATACAAGTTTTGAGCAATTTTTAGACATTTTGCTAAGGCACCCCTGAAGAAACCTCAAGGCACCCCAGAGTGCATGGGTACCCTGGTTGAGAAAGGCTGGTATAAATAATGGAATTTACACAGCTTTTACTTTCTGACTGCCTATCACATTTCTTGAGGTGCTAAAATAACAGGATAGTACAAACACCCCCAAATGACCCCTTTTCGGAAAGTAGACACCCTAAGCTATCTGCTGAGAGGCATATTGAGTCCATGGAAGATTTTTTTTCCCACGTTTCTGGAAAATGACAAAAACATTTATTTTTTTTTACACAAAGTTGTAATTTAAATGATTTATTTCTCGCAGAAGCCATGTGTATATGTGGAATTACACCCCAAAATATATTCTGCTACTTCTACTACTTCCCACATGTGTGAGACTTTTTGGGAGCCTAGCCACATACAGGAGCCTGAAATCCAATGACCACTTTGAAAGTCTGAAGGTGCGTAACTTCCTCATTTCACTTCCTCACTACCTATCACAGTTTCGGAGGCCCTGAAATGCCAGGATAGCACCAACCCCCCCCCCCCCCCAAATGACCCCTTTTTGGAAAGTGGACACCCCAAGGAATTTAAAAAGAGGCATGGTGAGTATTTTGCAGATCTCTCTCTCTCTCTCTCTCCCTCTCTCCTTCCTGCCCGCCCCCTCCTTCATTCCTTCCTTCATCCATCCATTCCCTCCCTCCCTTTTCTTCCTTCCTTCCCTCCCTCCCTTTTCTTCCTTCCTTCCCTTCCTCCCTTCTTTCCTTCCTTCCTTCATCCATTCCCTCACTCCCTTTTCTTCTTTCCTTCCTTCATTCCTTCATCCATTTCCTTCCTTCCTCCATCCATTCCCTCCCTCCCTTTTCTTCCTTCCTCCATCCCTCCCTTCCTTCCTTCTTTTCTTCCCTCCCTTCCCTTTCTTCTGTTTCCTTCCTTCCCTCCCTCCCTCCCTTCCTTCCTTTCGCTCTCCCTTCTTCCCCCCCTTCTTTCCTTCCTTCCTTCATCCATTTCCTCCCTCCTTTTTCTTCCTTCCTTCCTCCATCCCCTCCTTCCTTCCCTGCCCTTCCTTCATTCCTTCCTCCTTCCATTTTCTTCCTTCCTTCCTTCCTCCATTCCTTCCCTCCCTTTTCTTCCTTACCTTCATTCCTTCCTCTATCCCCTCCCTTCATTTTTCCTTCCCTCCCTCCTCGTCCTTCAATCAGTCCTTCCATCCTTCCCCCCTCCTTCCCCATCCCTCAATCCCTCCTTTCACCCTCCCTTCCTCCCTCCCTTCATTCCTTCCTCCATCCTCTCCCTTCATTCTTTCCTCCCTCCCTCCCTCCCTCCCTCCCCTCCTTTCTTCCCTCCCTTTCCTTTATTCCTTCCTCCATCCATTTCCTTCCTGCCTTCCTCCATCCATTCCCTCCCTCCCTCCCTCCCTTTTCTTCCTTCCTCCATCCCCTCCCTTTATCCTTACCTTCATTCCTTCCTCTATCCCCTCCCTTCATTTTTTCCTTCCCTCCCTCCTCGTCCATCAATCATTCCTTCCATCCTTCCCCCCTCTTTCCCATCCCTCAATCCTTCCTTTCATTCTCCCTTCCTCCTTTTGTTTCCTTCCTTCCTCCCTCCCCTCCTTTCATTTCCTTCCTTCCTCCCTCCCCTCCTTACTTCCCTCCCTTTCCTTTATTCCTTCCTCCATCCATTTCCTTCCTGCCTTCCTCCATCCATTCACTCCCTCCCTCCCTCCCTTTTCTTCCTTCCTCCATCCCCTCCCTTTATCCTTACCTCCCTCCCTTCCTTCCCTTCCCCTCCTTCCTTTCTCTATCCATTCCCTTTTCCTCCTTCCTTCCCTCCCCTTCCTTCATTCATTCTTTCCTCCATCCATTTCCTTCCTTCCTCCATCCATTCCCTGCCTCCCTTTTCTTCCTTCCTCCATCCCCTCCCTTCATCCTTTCTTCCCTCCCCTCCTTTCCTTCCTTCCTCCCTCCCTCCCTCCCCTTCTTTCCTCTCTCTTTCCCTCTTCTTCATTCCTCTCTCCCTCCCTACCATTCCTTCCTCCCTCCATCTATTCCCAACCTTTTCTTCCTTCCGTCCCTCCCCTTCTTTCCTCTCTCCCTCCCTACCCTTCCTTATTTCTTTCCTCCCTCCATCTATTCCCTCCCCTTTATTCCTTCCTTCCATCTTTCCTCCCTTCCTTCCTTCCCTCCCATTCCTTCCTTCCCTCCTTCACCTTCATTACTTCGTCCATCCATTTTCTTTCCTTCCTTCATTCCTTCCTCCATCCATTCCCTCCCTCCCTCCCTCCCTTTTCTTCCTTCCCCTCCTTCCTCCACCCCCTTCCTTCATTCTTTCCTCCCTCCCCTCCTTCCTTCCCTCCCCTTCCTACCTTCCTCTATCCATTCTCTCCCTCCTTTTTCCTTCCTTCCTTCCTTCCTTCCTTCCTTCCTTCCTTCCTTCCTTCCTTCCTTCCTTCCTTCCTCCCTCCCTCCCTCCCTTTCTTCCCCCCTCTTCCTTCCTCCCCTCCCCTTTCTTCCTCCATCCATTCCCTCCCTCACTCCCTCCCTTCCTAACTTCCTCCCTTCCCTCCTTTTCCTTCATTCCTTCCTCCATCCATTTTCTTTCTTTTCTTCCTTCCTCCATCCATTCCCTCCCTCCCTTTTCTTCTTTCCCTTCCTTCCTCCATCCCCTCCCTTTATTCTTTCCTCCCATCCCTCCTTCCTTCCCTGCTCTTTAATCATCCATTTCCTCTCTCCTTTTTATTCCTTCCTTCCTCCCTCCCTTCCCTCCCTCCCCTTCCTTCATTCCTTCCTCCATCCATTTTCTCTTTCTTCCTCTCTTTCATTCCTTCCTTCCTCCATCCATTCCCTCCCTTCATTCTTTCCTCCCATCCCTCCTTCCTTCCCTCCCCTTCCTGTTTATTCATCTGTTTATTCATCCCAATCTAATGACAGCCCAACATACACTAGTGCTCCCTGTTCACTCCCTACTGACACTGTCCACTGCCCCCACAAAATCATCGTGAAAAAAATAATACAGAAATAAATTGTAAAAAATAATAGAAAAATTAGATAATAAAAATTAAATAATGATGACACCCATGCCATTGCTCTAATGACACCATCCACTGGCCACCCAAAATCACTTGAAAAAAAACAATAAAAATAATAAAACATTAATTTGTAAAAAAAAATCATAAAATTGTAAAAAAAAAAAATAATACTAATAAAAATACTGACACCATCCTACACATATACTCCGCACTCCTTTCCCTGTACATACTACTCACTGTCATACACTCCACACTGTACATTCCCTATTTAACATTACCTCATTCTGCACTATCTAAGTCATCTCAGACACTACTTAACCACACCTCTTTTAAGCCATGCCCAATTTTTAGCGCAATTTAAAACGCACCCCTCCTCTCTCACCCCTTCCTCTCTCTCTCACACCCCTCCTCTTTTTCGCCCTCTCACTCCCCTCTCTCTTTCGCTTCCCCCACATGGCAGCCATCTTTAAACCTGGAAGTGCCCAGTGGCTTCTACTGAAAGAAGCCGGGAACATTTATGCAGGCTTTGCTGCAGTAAATATTTAAATGCCCCTTCTATGCAGCTGAGCTGCAATATGTAGGTAGGGTGTTGTGTGTGTGTGTGGCGATTGTAGGTGGGGGCACAGGGGGCCCCAATATTTCTTACTGCCCAGGGGCCCCATGAGTTGTCAGTCCACCCCTGCCGCTAACGCTGTGTTTTTGGGGACGCTATACTAATGTGAACGCTGGTATAGTGCTGATCTGATCAAAGATATTAATCCGTTCAGACACTATACTAGCAATCAGGGGCGGACTGACCATTTGGAAACTCGGGCACTGCCCGAGGGCTCGGGGTCAGTAGGGGGCCCCATGAGATGCCCCTGGTACCTTTTTCATAGGCTTTTTTGAGTTTGGGCAAGGACACAGGGGCCCCATGATCCCCTATTGCCCGGGGGCCCCATGAGTTGTCAGTCTGCCCCTGGTCCAAAGCATATGAAGAACCGTCCATAGAGGGAGGAGCCTACGTGCTGACGTCACGCCGCTGAGTCCATACGATGCTATGGATGATCCAGCCGCCACTCTGCTGAATCCAAAGCCGGCTGGATGGTGAAGGAGGACCAGAACAAGGTACAAACTATAGAAGGATATATATACAGAAAGTGCAGCGCTTATGTCCAAAGCATATGAAGAACCCTCCCTAGAGGGAGGAGCCTACGTGCTGACGTCACGCCGCTGATCCCCTATTGCCCGGGGGCCCCATGAGTTGTCAGTCCGCCCCTGCTAACAAGGGAGGTTTATTGTGTATGAGCGTCTTCCTGGCAATCAAGGGGTTAAATGTGACACTTTTTGTAAAACTTTAAAGATTCTCACCGGATTGGACGCCTATCATCTTACGTTTGGGGGCTGCTTAGTAGTAACATACTTGAGTAAGGTCAATATCTAATCATGTGCGATCGACAGATTTTTAATTTCTTTGGTCTGTAAATATAGGACAGAACTACGGACAGGGCCAACCACGTATATCAGTGATTTCTTCAATGTATCTGTTGCCATTCATAGATCTTACCATTTTTGTGAGTAATATATTTGTAAGTCAGCAGATCATTCCACATGTTACTTATCTCACGTGTTCAACAACTTCTCCTGCTTCTCACATATACAGCCAATGGCGTACCAGAAAAACCAGCTTGCCTTCAATTGCGCCTCTGCATGATAACGCCATGAATAAGTGTGGGAGGAACAAGTCTATGCAGATTGTATTTTCTTTATTCGAAACAAAGGACAGACAACTTATAGGAGTATAAAAATGTATACCAGAGAACAAGCAGCATACTTTACACATCATTATGTATTTAAAGGTAACTTTGCAGCAAAGAAGAGATGAACAACATTCCAGAGACATCAGAGAATGCTAATTATTTGGCCTAAAGAAAGTTTTAGAGTTTAAGAAGAGAAAAAATGTCCTTCAACAAGATTTGAGTGAACTCGACCTATCAGAATGCTGTGAAACCAGGACAAGCTGGGGAAAACCAGGGCGAGGGCACATGGGCTCTTATGAAAAGCTTAGCTGAAATATGCAGGGGCGGAATAAATCCATCATTAAAGCAGTATTAATCCCACAGCGTTTGTTAGTTTTACACACTGAGCACAATAAAATAAACATACCTCAGTAGACTGTAATCCAATTCTTACACCAGCACTTGTATCTTACAGCTTTCAATGTTGCTGGCTCTTGCTCTTTCAGTGCTGCTTCCCTAAACTTCAGCAGCGGGCAATGCAGTCTATTAACTTAGAGAAAGGAGGAGGGAGGAGCAGTACCATGCCATCCTAGGCTAAGGGGCTGTGTGTTTCCATTGATGCACGCAGTGCAGGGAGAGATAGGGGCTTATTTACTAAAACTGGAGAGTGCAAACTCTGATGCAGCTCTGCATAGAAACCAATCAGCTTCCATTATTTTTTTTGTCAAAGCTTAAAGTGTTACTAAACCCAGTACCCTGCATTCACTATGTCTGGTCTGCCCGGACCCTGCATTCACTATATCCGCTCTCCCTGGACTCTGCATTCTCTATATCTGGTCTCCCCGGACCCTGCATTCACTATATCCGGTCTCCCCGGACCCTGCATTCACTATATCTGGTCTCCCCGGACCCTGCATTCGCTATATCCAGTCTCCCCAGACCCTGCATTTACTATATCTGCTATCCCCGGACCCCCCATTCACTATATCTGGTCTCCCCAGACCCTGCAGTCACTATATCTGGTCTCCCTGACCCTGCATTCACTATATCCGGTCTCCCCGTACCCTGCATTCACTATATCTTAACCCCCCCGGACCCTGCATTCACTATATCCGGTCTCCCAGGACCACGCATTCACTATATCCGGTCTCCCAGGACCCTGCATTCACTATATCTGGTCTCCCAGGACCCTGCATTCACTATATCTGGTCTCCCCGGACACTGCTTTCACTATATCCACTCTCCACAGACCCTGCATTCACTATATCTGGTCTCCCACAGTAAACAGAACATGGAAGTGCAATTATGTTAGTAAATATAAACTGCTAAATACCTTTTCTCATCAGCAGTATATAGCAGTTTTGTGCCTTCTATCAGTGTCTGGCCAAGCAATGGTTAATCTTGTAGGAGTTTTAATTCTCCCGATTGTCCTATGAGGCTGCAGGACCCCTGACCCTTTATCTGGACAGTGCTGATTGACCCTGTGCTGATCACATGCATCCTCCCCCCCCCCAAAAAAAAAATCTCTAGCAATACACACCAAAATGAGCATGTGCAGAGTGCCTCCTAGAGCTCTGTACTATCAGTGGATGGATTGGGGACAGTAGAAGAAGGGGAAGATTAGAGAAGACAGGATCAAACAGCCTTTTTACACTTTGCAGAGGATTAACCCCTTAGTTTCCACAGTGAGTATAACAAGCATGCTTCACTGCATATACAGACTGATTTTACTGTTGTGAATTTAGTAATGCTTTAATTGAACAAGCTAAAGCTGACTGGATACCAATTAAACTGGAACAAAGAAATAAAAGATAAAGAAGCTGCATACTCCAAGTGATTAGCTCCATGCACATGGGGCGTTTTAATAATGCTGGTAACTACAGCTGTGTAAAGTCACATTAGAAATGCAAGTTTTTCAGCGTTTTTGTATTAGCATTTAGTAATGTTTTGCTGTGTTTTTAGAGGTTTTTTGACCAAAATGAGTAAAAAAAAGTCCAAAAACACTGGTTTGCCGCAATTTACCACGTTTTACCACGTTAGAGCGTTTTTACAGCTAAAAAACTCATCTAGAAACCCACTAGTTCTGCCAACGTCTATGTCTATGCCAAAAAATGCCCCTGCCAACGTCTATGTGTGCATGAACACATAGGATAACATGCTGGGGAGTTTACTGGCTGTAGAAAAAAAAACGTCAAAAGCCAAAAACAGCAGCTGTAAAAACGTCCCGTGTGCATGAGGACTAATCAGCGTAAAACCTGCTTGATGTGTTGAAGTATTTAATATCACTTTAATGCCTTCTAGTAGTGTTCAATGTAATTTACTAAATATAATACAGTCAATGGTAACCTACTGTGTACATTATATATAATCTCCACCTTTTATCATCAGAAATCTGTCCAGTGACTTTGCTTAGGCTAACATAAAGCCATCACTCTTCTGCAGGCAGGAAGAAGCATTTCTTCAGTCACCTCTCCAGTGATTGCAATTCAATATTGTAACTTTCTAGCATATCACAAGGTGAGAGGTTGTAGCAGGGTCTGATCTTTGATAGACATTTGTGACCAGGGGCGGACTGACAACTCAAGGGGCCCCCGGGCAATAGGGGATCATAGGGCGCCTGTGTCCTTGCCCAAACTCAAAAAAGCCTATGAAAAAGGTACCAGGGGCATCTCATGGGGCCCCCTACTGACCCCGGGCCCTCGGGCAGTGCCCGAGTTTCCAGATGGTCAGTCCGCCCCTGTTTGTGACTACAACCAAGACCTGCACAGCCACCAGGGTTTACAATATTAGTTTAGGAAATAGATATTGATCCTGGATGATGCCTGAATGAAGATGGCGCTTTCCTTCTGTATCGGTCCATCTCCCGGGCAGAGTTCCTCAAACTGAGTTAGGGTCCTCTGGAAGAGATGTGGTTTGGGTAGTCTGCGCAGAAAATGCGATAATTGGAGGGCCCTCCAGTGGTTCAGGAGCTGGGGTCCTGAGATGACGAAGAGATTGGTATTTAGCATTCATCCTGTTGTTCGGAGAAAGAAAGATGCACGCAATAGCCCCCGAGGGGCATGTTTGACAAAGCCAGGATCCGATAGACCTGGGTGAAACGCAGGGTGGCCTATAATCGGTGTCATCAGAGAGGGGAAACACTGTAAATACGCCTTTTGTATAACCTTCTGGTTTCAACCAGAGTGGGACCGATCAAGGGGTGAGAAGAAAGGTAGGTAGTATGTGGGATGACTGCCCAAGGCAGGCCCATCAAAGGTGCCCTTGCAAAGTCTTGTTCCAAAGAAACCCGTAATTTGTGGGAGCTATGTCTGCACCAGTCCTCGACTCTGGTCATGTGGACTGCAGTATAGCATAAGGCCGGATCTTCAAATCCTAGAATCCCTTTCAATTTTGGTTGGAGCAAGAGTGCCCTACTGAGACATGGCGTTCTCCCGTTGGATGTGATTTGTAGCCCATCTGAACGGGAAATTTGGACATATCCTGGAGAGGAGGCTGTGCAGTCCAGGCCACCAGCGTCCTATCAAAAAGTTTGGCTGTGTGGCCGAGGCTGAGGCTGAGGCCCTAGCAACCAAAGACACTGTGCAGCTTGGGCTGCCAGCATCCTAGCAACCATTGGCACTGTGTGGCCAAGGTCACCAGTGTACTACCAACCAAAGACTCCCTGTGGCCCAGGCTGCCAGTGTGCAAGCAACCAAACATGCTGTGTTTCCCAGGCCGCCAGTACACTAGCAACCAATGATGCTATGCAGCCCAGGTCAGCAGCGTAAATACAGCAAAGGAAGCTGTGCAGTCCAGGCCACCAGTATCCTAGCAACCAGTTTGGCTGTGCGGCCGAAGCCGCCAGTGCCCTAGCAACCAAAGACACTGTGCGGTTTGGGCTGCCATCATCCTAGCAACCATTGGCACTGTGTGGCCCAGGCCACCAGTGTACTAGCAACCAAAGACTCCCTGTGGCCCAGGCTGCCAGTACACTAACAACCAATGATGCTATGCGGCTTAGGTCAGCAGTGTAAATACAGCAAAGGAAGCTGTGCAGTCCAGGCCACCATTATCCTAGCAACCAGTTTGGCTGTGTGGCAGAGGCCGCCAGTGCCCTAGCAACCAAAGACACTGTTCCCTGGCAACCAACCAGAGGGGGAGGTAGCAAAAATTAACTATTACCGATCCAATCCTGTCTGCTACTACAGCTCTTCTGTGTACATATCACTTAAATCCACGGCAGATTTATCTTCTTATATACATTTACAGTAATGTATTACCTCAACCACACCATTGTGTTCAGATAAATCATATTTTTCTTTTTCAGCAAGCAGCCTTGGGTAAAACAAAGAGAGATACATCCCCAGCTATGAGCATGATTCCTGAACTGCTGGCAGACAAGACAAGATACGTTTCTTACCACCTGGAAGTAGAAATCGCATCTCAGATCCCACGACCTATATTATAATCAAGCATCAGTCTACGATTGCATACCACGCAAGATTCATTTCAGAGTATGACCTCATTGTCTCACTATTCTGTAACTGGAGCTGAGTTTTTCTTGTCTTATACCGTTTCAGGATTTCTAGTGGACACAATCCTTCTAAACTATTACAGAACAAGTCTGTCATGGCCGGTATTCTCAGGCTAGGCGGCTTTTAGAAACTGTTTTTGTAATAAAGAAAACACACAAAGAGAACATCTCATCACAGACAAAGGAATAAAACAGATTTTGGCACCACCAGTGCGTGGGGTAATGTCTGCTGAAACATGACATGATTACCTTTCTGCAAGTATACTTTATGTATGTATTTATTTTAACAACAGCCACCGACTGGCTAAGGCCTCATTTGCACTTGCAGTTTGGGGGTGGTAAAAACACATGGTGAGTCATGTTTTTACCGCCCTCCAACTGGACCCCTTAAGCTGCAAAGGCAGCAGGTGAGGGTGTACATATGCTGCAGCCATGATGCTTTGCAACGCAGCATGGCAAAAATGACTGCCCCCCCCTCCCCCATAGTGCTTGGTGGCCAGTGCTGCCCGAGGAACGTGACCCATTCAACTGAATGGGGTCGTGCCACAACTACATGCAATATCGCATTGTAAGGTGCATCGCATTAAGGCAGCCCAATTAAATCAATAGGCTGCCAATGCTCTAAAACATCCCTCAAATCAGATGAGACACAACATTTTTAAAGCAGTACAGTGGCTAAATGATTAGCACTTCCACCTGGCAGTAATTGGGTTGGTGGTTTGAATCCCAGCCACAGCACCACCTCCCTGGAGTTTGCATGTTGTGCCTGTGTGGGTTTCCTCCAGGTACTCCGGTTTCCTCCCACACTCCAAAGACATGCTAGTAGGTGAATTGGATCCTGTCTAAATTGTCCCTAATATGTGTATGTATGAATGTAAGTAACTCAATATTGAACCCTACGGACTAAGACTGGGATGCCATTAAAATTCATGTGTGTGTAAAGGCAGGCGTCCCAATACTTTTGGCAATATGGTGTATGTGAGTGGGCCCTTAGAGTTTACATACAATTTTAACTTATTCCCTTGAATAACTGGGAGAATATTCCTATTTCAGTGAATATTTAATACATTGCAAAAAAAAAACAGAAAACCTATTTGCTCATTTGTGTTGGAATATCCCTCACAAGCTTCATAAACCACAAATCTTTGGGATGGTTTCCAGCTGCTCCTATGTGCCAGACTGAATCAGCACTGTGCTGTTCAAGTAGTTCCGTATGTACCCTATGCATTTATTCCATGCTCCATCATAGTGCAGTATTAATGACTCATAAATTAATTAATTGGTTTAATGACTCTCTTGATTAAATTGCTTCTGAAATGTAAAGGTTGCTCCTTGTTTTCTGATCTTATCACAGTTCTCTTTGGCTACCTTATAATAATGAGTCAGTGTGGTTGTTTCGCTAAAGGCAAGTAGGTTGATCACTTTACACAGAATTTTCCCTGATTGGGTATTCTGGGCAATGTGAATTTTCATCACATTCACTAAGCTAAGGAAAAATTCCCTTGCAAATGAAAATTCCCTTGCAAATGAATATTCCCTTGCAAAGTGAACAGCCTATTTACGTTCAGCAAATCAGTCTCATTGTCTTATTATTTGAACCTTATGCTTATTAATTTATTAAAAGGAAAATCGATTTTTAGTGGATTTTTAGTACAAGGCCAGGCTTGCACAATAAGGTCACCTGTGTCCCATTGGGGAGATTTCCCTTAAAGCTGAACTCTGGGCAAAAACTTCTTTACATGTCCTTGTTGCTGATTTTCCACCTTCACTGAATATGTCACCCATCTTCTGGTTCAATAAGTAGTTGCTCTGAATAGCCTATTCATTTTTAAATCAAACCGTGAATTCATTTTCAAACCGTTAATTCTCTTTGGTTTCCTGTTTGTAAGACCAGTGGCTGCTCTGCCTCCCTTAGGTCTTGTATGGATTTTAAGGGGAGCCACATGGCAAAAAAAAAATGGCGTGGGCAGGGGCAGACTGACAACTCATGTGGCCCCTGGGCAATAGGGGATCATGGGGCTCTTGTGTCCTTGCCCAAACTCAAAAAGCCTATGAAAAAAGGTACTAGGGGCATCTCATGGGCCCCCTACTGACCCCGGGCCCTCGGGCGGTGCCCGAGTTTCCAAATGGCCAGTCTGCCCCTGGGCGAGGGGATTCCACCCAAAATCCATACTAGACTCTTATCCAAGGATGCAACTTGGCAGGCCAGGAAGGGGGGTGAATGAGTGAACATCCCTTTCCCCCCTGAACCATACCAGACCACATGCCCTTAACAAGGTGCCCCAAAGCACCTTGTCCCAATGTTGATGGGACAAAGGCCTCCTCACCACAACCCTGGACGGTGGTTGTGGGGGTCTGAGGGCAGGGGGGTTATCAAAACCTGGAAGCCCTCATTAACAAAGGCCCCCCCCAAAGGGACTCATTCACCAAAAAAGCTGTGAAGAACTAATAAAAACACAAAGACAGTTTTTTACAAGTCCTTTATTAAGAAAAAAAACAATGTCCCCCGAAGTAAATACAGGTTCAATCACAATGAATTCCGCCGCTAACCCGTAAAAAAAAAAGTCCGCACCCAACGCTGGCTCCCGCCGTCTGACAGCTATAGCGGTTTTCTAGCAGTTGCTGGAGCGCATGCAGCAAAAAAGTCAATGGGTTAGGGGTTGATTCCACAGCCAAATGTACCCAGCCACTGGATTTGAGTGGGGAAATGAGCTCTTTATGTCCCCTTCATCTTTAAATGATAAGCAGTCATTCTACAGTATTTCGTCTTCAGAAGCTTAGTTACAGGAAGCCGAATACAGCCCAAAGTTTATTTACTTTTTCCATGAATCATACCCAAAAGACATAGACACAGTGAACTGAAGTGACCCAAGAGGCATATTGTGGTGTATTTATCTAGTGCTCTGGGATGAAAAAATACTCCTTTCTTAAGTTCCAGCAAGCACAATGGTACAGGCATGTACATATAAGTAAACCACAGACATGCGATGACCTGCAAGTCGCAGTTGGATTGGGCGATGACCTCATGTCTATGGAAATCACAGCCAGAGAGCCTCTCCAGGAGGGGAAGATGATTGGTCACGTTATGAAACCCGTCCCCATCACAATTGTTCCTTTTTGAAAAAAAGCTAAAAGAATTCTTATCCCCCCTCTACATTCAAGGCCAAGTCAAACATTTGTGTTCATGGCCGCACCACCCAATCCTGGTGCCGGAGGATGGTGAGAGGCGTATGCTGGTCTTTGGCCAACAATAGAGCAGTTTTAAATGAAGAGGTTAAATCTGCTGCAGAATCCTATAGATGGGAACGGTCTCACTTGCCAAAAAATGTGTAAATTTGTTAAGCTAGTTTTCTAAGCCCAACACCTCTTTTAGACAGCGCTGCCAGGATCTGACCTCACTTTATTCTGCTGCAGTAAGCGCTACAGTTTGGTCAAGGTCCACCTGCCTTGTGATTGGATAGTGAAGCAGCAGAAACACACTGAAGAGCTCAGCCCAATGCTCTTCCTCCAATCAGCCAGCTCCCTGAGTACTACTGATAAGCCATAACATTATGAACAGGGGTGGACTGACAACTCATGGGGCCCCCGGGCAATAGGGGATCATGGGGCCCCTGTGTCCTTGCCCACACTCAAACAACACCCAAAAAAGTCTATGAAAGGTACCAGGGGCATCTCATGGGGCCCCCTACTGACCCCGGGCCCTCGGGCGGTGCCCGAGTTCCCAAATGATCAGTCCGGCCCTGATTATGACCACTGACAGGTAAAGTGAATAAGCCTTTTCTGGCACTTTTTGTTGTAACAATCAGTATTTTAAGCTAGAAAATTACTTAGAACCCCAAAATGTTATATATATATATTTTTTAAAGCAGAGGCCCTAGAGAATAAATTGGTGGGTTTTGCCATTTTTTTTACATCACACGGTATTTGTGCAGCATTTTTTTAAATTTATTTATTTTTTAAATAAAAAAAAAACACAATGCATAACCCAATTTTTTGTAAAATATAAAAAATGATGTTACGCCAAGTAAATAGATACCAAACATGTCTCGCTTTAAAATTGCACCCACCCGTGCAACTGCGAGAAACTATGTAAATTTTACTACCTATAGGTGACGCTTTAAAAGCTTTTATGGGTTACCAGTCTAGGTTTACAGTGGAGGTCTGATGCTCGCGGTGATAACACACGTGTGTGGGATGATTTCTGTTTACTTGTGTGCGGGACAGACGCATGCGTTTGCGTGCAAGCACGTGGGACTGGGGCACTTCAATTTTTTATTTATTTTTATTTTACACAATTTTTTTTAAACAATTTTTTATTGCAGTATAAAAGAGTGTAAACATCTTGTTCTGTCTCTCCAATCTAAGCATTGAAAGTGTGATCTCTGTAACTTACAGTTGTGATGAGATAGCGATAACTCCAATCTTAGTTGGATACCACAGCCAGTGACTCAATACAGAAGACATCTTGTAGATCTTGCGAAGTTTATTCCATAAACTGAGAGAATCTTACAACAATGAACATCTGATAGGTCAAAAGATCATAATGTGATCTGCGTCATGACATGAGGCTAGAAGCTGCAATGCCTTACTGGGAAAAGGGGTTGGCTATCTATACTGCAGGGCTTGAAATTTCCACACGCCTGCTCGCCAATGGCGAGTGTAAATTATGGTAGGGGCGAGTGTGACCCCCAGGGCCTTCTTGCTGAGCAGGCTGGATCTGTCATTGGTACTGGGAGCCGTCAGACTGCTCAATAGCTGAGAGCAGTGAAAGCTGAGCAAGGAGTGTGTGCTGTGCTCTCTGCCTCCCCCTAGAGTGCAGTACCCAGATCTGTGAGTGAACAACAAAGTACTGCAACTTTTTATGGGGGGGGGGGGTTGATGGTGTGTGTGTACATGTACATTTGTGTGTGTATGTACATGTGTGCATCTGTACATGTGTCTGCGTGTATGTACATGTATGTGTGTGTACATGTGTCTGTGTGCATGTACATGTGTGTATGTACGTACATGTGTCTGTGTGTACATGTGTCTGTGTATGTATGTATATGTGTCTGTGTATGTATGTACATGTGTCTGTGTGTATGTGCATGTGTATTTCTGTGTATGTACATGTATCTGTGTGTATGCGTGTCTGTACGTGCCTGTGTGTGTATACATGTGTCTGTATTTGTGTGTGTGTACAGGTGTCTCTGTGCGTGTGTACATGTTTCTGAGTGTGTATGTGTGTGTGTGTGTATGTACATGTCTGTGTGTGTGTGTACATGTGTCTCTGTGCGTGTGTACATGTTTCTGAGTGTGTATGTGTATGTACATGTCTGTGTGTGTGTGTGTGTGTACAGGTGTCTCTGTGTGTGTGTGTGTACATGTTTCTGAGTGTGTATGTGTATGTACATGTCTGTGTGTGTGTGTGTACGGTCAGAGTGCCATGACCTACAACATGTAAATGCTGAGTTTCTTGATGTGCATTGCACTTGGAATGATGTTAGGCAAGTACCAGGATTAAACGACGGCGTGCTTATGCAGTTGCCCCAATTTACTTTACGAGTCATCTGGGATACTTATTCTATTTATTGATATTCACTGTCCATCCTTAGGGATGTAGGTCATCGTTACCTCATCTGCAGTCAGTGGAAAATATGGAAAGTATCTAATATATATATATATATATATATATACACATATACAATATATTGCCAAAAGTATTGGGACAGAAGAAAAGAGACAGGAGGCGCCCGTCTGAGTGTAGTAATAACACCATTTAATAGCAAAGGATTACAAACACTCACAAAGGAAGTAATAAAACAAGCTCATCCGTGTATATGAGAGATGATCGTTCATCAAAACGTCCCGCACACACATGAACTGTAATGGCATCCCAGTCTTAGTCCGTAGGGTTCAATATTGAGTTGGCCCCGCCCTTTGCAGCTATAACAGCTTCAACTCTTCTGGGAAGGCCATCCACAAGGTTTAGGAGGGTGTCTATGGGAAGGTTGGACCATTCTTCCAGAAGCACATTTGTGAGGTCAGGCACTGATGTCGGGGGAGGAGGCCTGGCTCGCAGTCTTCACTCTAATTCATCCCAAAGGTGTTCTATGGGGTTGAGGTCAGGACTCTGTGCAGGCCAGTCAAGTTCCTCCACCCCAAACTCGCTCATCCATGTCTTTATGGACCTTGCTTTGTGCACTGGTGTGCAGTCATGTTGGAACATGAAGGGGCCATCCCCAAACTCTTCCCACAAAGTTGGGAGCATGAAATTGTCCAAAATGTCTTGGTATGCTGACGTCTTAAGAGTTCCCTTCACTGGAACTAGGGGGCCAAGCCCAACCCCTGAAAAACAACCCCCTGCCATAACCAAACTTTACACTTAGCACAATGCAGTCAGGTAAGTACCGTTCTCCTGGGAACTGCCAAACCCAGACACGTCCATTGGATTGCCAGACAGAGAAGTGTGATTGGTCACTCCAGAGAACACGTCTCCACTGCTCTAGAGTCCAGTGGCAGCGTGCTTTACACCACTGCATAAGATGCTTAGCATTGCACTTGGTGATGTAAGGCTTGGATGCAGCTGATCAGCCATGGAAACCCATTCAATGAAGCTCTCTATACACTGTTGTTGTGCTAATCTGAAGGCCACACCAAGTTTGGAGGTCTTTAGCTATTGACTCTGCAGACAGTTGGTGACTTCTGTGCCCTGTGCGCTTCACATGTGCTGCCCCCACTCTGTCATGTGACGTACCTACCACTTCATGGCTGAGTTGCTGTTGTTTCCCAGTTGCTTCCACTTTGTTATAATCCCACTAACAGCTGACTGTGGAATATTTAGTAGCGAGGAAATGTCACGGATGGACTTATTGCACAGGTGACCACCTATCACGGGACCACGCTTGGAGTCACTGAGCTCCTGAGAGCAACCCATTCTTTCACCAATGTTTGTAGAAGCAGTCTGCATGCCTAGGGGCTTGATTTTATACACCTGTGTCCATGGAGGTGATTGGAACACCTGAATCCAATGATTTGGAGGGCTGGCCCAATACTTTTGGCAATATAGTGTATCTTCTTTTCTCCCCAGGAGGGTGGCACCTAGTTTGTTGAGGCAACAGTTAGTAGGGAGTTTTTTTATCTTAATTCAGAGAATACATGAAAGTGGTTGTGAACCCTTACATATACTCAGTGAAGTGACTGGCCTCAACTGATACACAGAGATGAAATATAAGTTGTACCCGTTTAGCTGCAACGTTTCAAAGTCTAGACTTTTCACAGTATTTCTGAGGTCTAAGAAAGCAAGAAAGCAGGGAGCAGGGATCTGAAGTTACACTCTACAGCGCTCAGTGAGAGCTAAGAAAGAATAGCTAAGGCTGTCAATCACCTCCCCTGTCACCTTTTTATCTCTTGGTGTCAGGAAAACCTGTCAAAAGTGACTCATGCAGATTGAAAAAGAATGAAGCAGCAGACAGAAATGACACTTCATGCTCTGGACTGCGGTACGTACACACAATAGAGGGATTTGCTTTTTTCATATTTCATGTCAAAGATTTACAACCATTTTAAGGTAAAAAAAACCCTCTTAGACTCTAGAACCACTTTAATGTCACCCTGTCCGTAAAAGGTTTCCTGTACAGAAGGGGCACTCTGTAAAAGAAGATTGTATATACCAGGGGCGGACTGACAACTCATGGGGCCCCCGGGCAATAGGGGATCATGGGGCCCCTGTGTCCTTGCCCAAACTCAAAAAAGCCTATGAAAAAGGTACCAGGGGCATCTCATGGGGCCCCCTACTGACCCTGGGCCCTCGGGCAGCGCCTGAGTTTCCAAATGGTCAGTTCGCCCCTGGTATATACCTACCTTTCTGGCGGCTTGATGTCGAAACGCCGCCACTTCACTTCTTCCTGGCTTCTGAAAGTATTAAATCCTTCAGCTGGGTGTATTACCTGCTCCATTCTCCTGGGTCTAAGGACAAGTTCACACCTATGCAGTTTGCTTTTGACCCGTTTCTGCATTGGGTTTTGCGTTGAGTTTTTGTACCTGTGTTTTTGCAGTGTTTTTTAAACTTTTTTTTAAATATTCTTGTTTCTAGGCAGATTTGAAAACACAAAACATATTAACAACGCAGAAAACACGCAACAAAATGCGCTACATGCTTTTCTGCAGCATTTCCATTGAAGTCTATAGAACCAAAATCGCAAGTTTTTGCGTTCAAAAAAGTCCCTGATCCTTTCCAAAATACGCATCGGGTAAAAACACAGAGATGTGAACATGTCCCATAGGAAATCATGTTAAATGGGCTGTGGTGCGTTTCTGCAAAACGCTGCGGAAAGTGCTTAGGTGTGAACCCGGGGTAATGCCTGCTCCTGTCACTGCACGTCGTGATTCCCCTGATAGCTCACATGTCCTGTAGTGATGTGGGAACAACAGAGGAGCAGGTATTTAAATACTCAGAAGGGTGGAGTAACGGGAGGAGCAAAGCAGCGACGCTTCAAGGTACAGACTGCTGAGACAACAAGTATATGGCCTCTTCTATAACAGGTCATTCCTTCTGTGTAAGTGACCTTGTGGACACAGGGTGACTTTAACCTCCCTGATGGTATTCCTGAGTGTAGCTCGGGGTAAAATTTCAGAACCAAGAGCGGTAACCCCGAGCTACACTCGGGCTTACCATGCGGCGTTGCTCAGGGGGTCCCTGCAGCACTTACCTTGTCCTTCGCTCCCACGATGTGTCCCCTGCAGCGTCCCCCGCAATCTCCTCCGGCCGATGCCGGCATCCGGCTTTCGTGTTCCGGTCCCTGTGACGCCGGGACGTACGGGCGCCGGAACCGGCGAGAAATTTGAAATTTTTTAAAAATTTCATTTTTGCTGTCATTGCTGTTTCAATGCATTTCACATATATTTTGTCCCTACTGCTTTGTCCTGTGCCCTCCCTGCATTTTGTCTGTTCTTTCTGCCTGGAAACTGAGAAACGTCCATGGCGTCCAAAAAGCGTCCCTTTACGTCAAAAGCAGTTTTAGAACAGCGATAATAAATTAGAACCACTTGCAGAATTGAGTGATAATGATTCGTGGGGAAATTCGTCATCAGACACTGAAAACGATTTTGCGACTTTGCTCAGCGATGTGCGAATTTGCCTCTGTATTTCAAATTTCAGCGTTTTTGGTTTGATTATATTATTGAATTAAATGTATTATTATTATATTATTATTTTTTATGATTATTTATTAAATTATAATTTATGATTTTGTGTTTCAAGTTTTATCATATCCGGGATGTTTACTAGACTCTTGTTCGGACAGATTTCAGTGAGTTATTCCTAAAAATTACAGCCTACAATAAAAAACGACATATTTCCATGCAAAAAAATGTACCGCTTTCAGCACAAAAAATCGGAAATAATCATACCGCCGAGGAGGTTAATGGTGTTTTAATGAATACATCAGCTGATTACATTTTATATCTACCGACACTTTAACATGACTTTGCATTAAAAACTTTATGCAAGCTTTTACATGTTTAATCCTTTGATGTTCCATTCGCATTGATTCGGAATCGCGCTCTGTTTCCAATGACGACCATTCTGTTTGAGGAATCTGTCGATCTTACCCGTCGCGGGTTTTGTTTGACCACTTCAATATAACAGCTGCCTTATCGGCTGCCCCACGCGGCTCATTCCTCATCGCCTGCCTAGCAACCAACGCAGCCCAGACACCTTCCACTGCGACTCTCACCACAAAACTCCCAACAACCCTAAAAGCCGGGAAGAGACTTTTATTGGACTGTTTTTGGAGCATTTTTCTACTCAAATTAAAAAATTAAAAACAAAATTTAAAAAAATGAATATTATTATTAAGGCATAAATATATGTTACATAAATAAAATATATACATTATTATTATTATTATACAGGATTTATATAGCGCCAACAGTTTGCTCAGCGCTTTACAATATAACGGGAGACAATACAGCAACAATACAGTTCAATACAAGAGGGATAGGAGGGCCCTGCATAAATAAAAATAATCATCAATAAATATTACATGAATATGTAATAATAAATAAATAAACAAATAAATAAATAATAAGCTCTAACCTCACCCCCTAACCCTAAGAAAAATAATAATAATAATAATAAAGATTGTAAGCTCCCAGGATCAGGCCCTCCTAACCCTCTTGTATTGAACTGTATTGTTGCTGTATTGTCTGTATTGTAAAGCGCTCAGCAAACTGTTGGCGCTATATAAATCCTGTATAATAATAAATAATAATATAATAAACATAAAGAATAAATAAATTAACACCCTAACACCCTAATCCTAAAAAAATAAACAATAATTTTAAAAAAAGAAGAAGAAAATAAATAAGAGTAACCCTGAACCCAAACCCCCATAAATACATAAATAAAAATAATCATAAATAAATAATATATGAATATGTAATAATAAATAAACAAATAAATAAATATTAAGCTCTAACCTTACCCCCAACCCTAAAATAATAATAATAATAATAATAATAATAATAATAAAAAACATAAATAAATAAACACCCTAATCCTAAAAAAAAAAAAATAATTAAAAAAAAAGAAAAAGAAGAAAATAAATAAAAGAGTAACCCTGAACCCAAACCCCCATAAATACATAATAAAAATATTCATAAATAAATAATACAGGAATATGTAATAATAAATAAACAAACAAACAAACAAATACATAAATAAATAATAAGCTCTAACCTTACCCCCTAACCCTAAAAATAAAAATAATAAACATAAAGAAATACATAAATTACCACCCAAAACACCCTAATCCTAAAAAAAAAATAATAAAAAAAAATAAATAATAAGACAATAAATAAAAGAGTAACCCTGAAGCCAAACCCCCATAAATACATAGATAAAAATAATTATAAATAAATAATACATGAATATGTAATAATACATACACAAATAAATAAATAATACGCTCTAACCTTACCCCCTAACCCTAAAAATAATAATAATAAACATAAAGAAATACATAAATTAACACCCTAACGCCCTAATCCTAAAAAAAAAAATAGTAAAAAAATAATAATAAATAATTAGACAATAAAGAGTAACCCTGAACCCAGACCCCTAACCAACACCTAACCCCTAAACCTAAACTTAAACCCTAATCCCAACCCTAACACTTAACCCCTAACCTTAAATCTAATCGCTAGCTCTAACCCCAACCCTTAATCCTAACCCCTAACCCTAACTCTAACCCCTACACCCCGGTCACTTTGGGTGCGACTTGGCATGCGATTTGCATGCCATGGGACCTGCAAATCGTATGTCATGTTGAACCCTATTGTCCACAATCGGTGCGGTTCCGACTTGGTTGGAGCCGCACAGATTTTTAAAATAGTGCATTACTTTTGGTGCGATTTGCATAGACATCTGTGTCAGATGCAAGGGCAGACTGACCATTTGGAAACTCGGGCACTGCCCGAGGGCCTAGGGGTCAGTAGGGGGCCCCATGAGATGCCCCTGATACCTTTTTTTCATAGGCTTTTTTGAGTTTGGGCAAGGACACAGGGGCCCCATGATCCCCTATTGCCCAGGGGCCCCATGAGTTGTCAGTCTGCCCCTGTGTCCACCTCAGGGAAGTCAACAAAGTCTAACTGAATTTTAAATCAGATCTACATGCTAATATTTTAACAGTCTTGCCAGGTTGGATAATAAAGAGGGCCCCATGATCCCCTTTTGCCCAGGGGCCCCATGAGTTGTCAGTCCGCCTATGGCCCCTGGTACCTTTTTCATAGGCTTTTTTGAGTTTGGGCAAGGGCACAGGGGCCCCATGATCCCCTATTGCCCGGGGGGGCCCCATGAGTTTTCAGTCTGCCCCTGGGCTGGAGGAAGTATCAATGGAGTACAAGTGTGGTGTTGTCACAGAACCTGTGCTCTCTTGTCCCTATGCTGGGGTAACACATGGGACTTGTAGTCTCTCTATTCACAGATCTCTGAATGGATGGCACTCCGCACAGCCATGCCAAAAAACTACAGGAACCTGCAAGAAGAATGAATCCTGAGATTCAGTTAGGCCAGGGTCACACCCATGCATTTTTTTGTGCGTTTTGTGATTTGCAGAAATGCACTACAATCCATTTAACATGGTTTCCTATGGGACACGTTCACATCTATGCATTTTCAGCGTTGATCTTTTGGAAAGAATCCGGGACTTTTTTTCCCGCAGCAGATTGCATTTTTGGTTCAATAAACTTCAATGGAATTGCACCAAGTGTTGCGTTTTTAATGCGTTTTGTGTTTTGCATTTTTGGCCAATAGGAAAGTATTCATTGCTAGTTTGATATGACTTTGATGTGAAAGGACCCTTAGGTGGGCTGGGGGGGGGGGGTGCTGCACACACAGTAGGTAAAAAACCTTGTGCTTTAAACCACTTTGAACATTTCTTTCATTAGCTAAATGATAAAAAATGGTCCGATTCCCCCATCTGATGTGGATGGAGGAGTCACTCCCTGCTGGAGGGGAGCCTTCCCCACCAACAGAATGCAATGATCAGTGTTGCCAGCTATAGCCGGCAGCACTGATTGTTCGGGAAAAACCCGACAGGCTGGTTGTACACAAGATGATCGATAGACCGTACATGGATCGAAATTCGCCTGCTCCCCACTGAACCTGCAGGACCTGTCAACGTCCTATTGCTTTCAATTGGGCTTCTGTCCGCAGCTAATCACTGGAAACCCAATCATTAATGGCCCCATTTTCAAGTGTGCAAGGGGCCCCAATACTGACTACTGTCAGTGACTTGAGTAGTCACTGGGTATTGTAGAAGGTGTCCTAGAAGGTGTCAACCAAACTGATAGGTGTTTATATCCCCCCATGCTGCTCAGAGGAAAGTCTTGGTATGCTTTGTATCCTGAGGCTAAACATATAACTTCATTAAATCACCTTGTGTACTGGAGACCCCATAGACATGTAACCTTTTATTCACATGCAAATGTTCTGAGCATCCTGATGTTTGCATGAAATACAATTCAGTTAGCCTGCTAGACTGCTCATTTGACTATGAATGGTTTTCCAGCTGTAGCCTATGAACACACCAGGTGGATCTGGGATGGTTTTCATTTTCCGGGGTGGGGGGACCAAGCTGGGACCTGTTCAGGGAGAAATACAGGGCTGCCATTACTGGCTTACTGAATCTGCTATTTGCCTGGCTGCCCAAACACAATTTCTTCTATGCTCTAGGACCCAGGCGGGTGGCAAATAGATGGAACCAGAACTGGAAAAAAGCGACCACCAGTGCATCAAAGGTTGTGCAGCTCCAAACAAGGCTGGGGAAGCCCGACCAACACTGCAAAGCGAAACAAAAACGAGAAGCGCACAAACCTTGCGCATTACCTCAGTAAACAAAAATGTATTAATAAGAAAGGTACTCACAAACAGCAAATAAAATCAGGCATGTAAGTCCTCACGGGGACTTCAAAGATAAGGAGCCAGCGCGAGTCCCATCGTGGGGGTAGACACTCAGTTCAGCTGACGCGTTTCGAAGGCCAAGCCTTCTTCATCAGAGCTCTGGTTTGGCCTTCGAAAAGCATCAGATGAACTGAGTGTCTACCCCCACGATGGAACTCGCTCTGGCTCCTTATCTTTGAAGTCTTTGTGAGGACTTACATGCCTGATTTTATTCGCTGTTTATAAGTACCTTTCTTATTAACACATTTTTGTTTACTGAGGTAATGCGCAGGGTTTGTGCGCTTCTCGTTTTTGTTTCGATTTGCCTGGCTGCTACAGGCTTTCAGAGCCACTGATCCGGCTATAGCATGCATCTGCTCTACTCATAATCCGCATACTCAATGTTGGTGACTCAGAGAGCATTGAAGCCACAGGATCAGCATTTTCAGGAGGAGGTTAGCGATGGAAGCTGTACTTCTCAGACACTTGTCACCACAACAAGTGTCCCCAATGGAAGATTTCCACAACGTTCCTGTTCCGGTGACAACTCTTTGGATTTTCCTTTTACGTCCATTCCCAGCCGGAAGTATAAATTGTGGTGGACCTCCCTAGTGAACACATGGTCTCGGATAAAAACCTGACAGAGGTTCTAATCCTTTTCCATCCTAACAAAAAAAAAAGTTTTGGGGTTGGATACACCTTAAGTGATACTAAATGCTACATTTTGGGGAGTTTAAGTTAAAAAGTTGTTATTCTTACCAGTTCTGTGCAGTTTATTTATTTCAGGTGCTGTCAATTTATGCAGTGCTTTACATATATATAGTACATTTACATCAGTCCCTAACCCTCAAGGGGTGTACAATCTAAGGTCCCTAACTTTCATACATACACATACTAGGGCCAATTTAGACAGGATCCAATTAACCTACCAGCATGTCTTTGGAGTGTGGGAGGAAACTAGAGTACCTGGAGGAAACCCACACAGGCACGGGGAGAACATGCAAACTACAGGCAGGTGGTGCTGTGGTTGGGAATTGAACCAATGACCCGAGTACTGCCAGGCAGAGGTGCTAACCATTTAGCCACTGTGCTGCCCAATGCTGTGCATTGATATTGAATAGAGATGTCCCTTACCTCCTCTTCTGGCAGTCTCCTGCTGTCAACTTCTCACTGCTCCGGGTGCCTCCTTAGGAAGCTGGGTGCTAAGGAGGTACCCCAGGCATGTGTGCTCCCGAGCCCTCTGGTGAGCCATGCTCCTGTTCCCTCCTAACTGGAGCTTGACTGACAGCAGTGGGAGCCTATGACCCCCGCTGCCCCCAATGTCTGCTGTGAAAGCAGGAATAGAGGGGAGCGATGCTGTGACAGGTAGTGGGGTGCTTGATAGCATCCTTAACCTAGCAAGAAATGCAGCATCCTTGTCATTTCCTGAAAACTAAAACAGTAACCAGCATGTTATCTTTCTTTTGTAAACTACTAATCCCATCAACCCCCCATGTAATTGAAATAAACAAAAAATGTTTGAAGGCCAATCTGGGCGACAATCATGACCTCCTCCATAGACAAAGTAGAGGAGTTAGCATAGCCACCCAATAATAGGAATTCTGTTTTTCACAGGATCACCAGGTGAAAATAGGAGAAAAGAAGCCTAAAAAAAAAGAAAACTAATGCAGCCACCTAATACAGGGACTGATAAGCTGCAGTATATGTATATTTTTGAGTTTAGATGCACTTTAAAATGTCAATGGTATTTCAAAAGTAATTTTCAATGTTCTTAACTGTGCAGATTGTATTAAAATAATATCTATTAATCCTGCCATGAAAGTCGTTGTTTGGGTACTTCCTGTTATAGGGTGATAACATTCTGTCCCTGTCACCTAATTGCTCTTCTGCTTTGTCACCCTGTCACATGGGCTTCCTACACATTATACAAGCATGGTCCACTGTTGTTCACCAACAACAAACCCATCCAGAGAAATCCAGACGTAATGTTCACTATGATCTGATCCCGCCATGGGGAATATCAGCTAGGTCCAGTTCTAGGGTGACGCATGCACAGCCTTTCAGAAAGGGTTTGACATCTTAGCTTGAATGCATCATGATATAAACATATCTTTCCCAACCTTACACCAGAGGGACCTTTGATATAATATTCAGATCTCAGGGAACCTGTACTAAAATTAATTTATGGTGGTCAGTGGTAAGAATGCCCCTTATATTGGTGGTCAGTGGGAAGAATGCCCCTTACATTGATGATCGGCAGGAAGAATGCCCCTTCCATTGATAATCAGTGGGAAGAATGCCCCTTACATTGGTGGTCAGTGGGAAGAATGTTTCTTACATTGGTAGTCAGTGCAAAGAATGCCCTTTACATTGGTGGTCAGTGTGAAGAATGCTCCGTACATTGGTGATCAGTGTGAAGAATGTCCCTTACATTGGTTGTATGTGGGAAGAATGCACCTTACATTGGTAGTCAGTGCAAAGAATGTCCCTTTCATTGGTTGTATGTGGGAAGAATGCCCCTTACATTGGTAGTCAGTGCAAAGAATGCCCACCTTACAGACATCTAAAAAGATCATTGGTGTCATGTCGTTGGCTCTGCCAAGTGGCATTGGATCTGGAGCTATCCAGGCACCATTAGATGGGAGGTCAATCAGCCACAGCTCAAGGAACCCATAGGAACCTTTCAAGGAACCTTGGTAGAGAAAAGAATGCTCCTTACATTGGTAGTCAGTGCAAAGAATGCCCCTACATTGGTGGTCAGTGTGAATAATGCTCCTTACATTGGTGGTCAGTGCAAAGAATGTCCCTTACATTGGTGGGCAGTGTGAAGAATGTCTCTTACATTGATGGTCAGTGTGAATAATGCTCCTTACATTGGTGGGCAGTGTGAAGAATGTCTCTTACATTGATGGTCAGTGTGAATAATGCTCCTTACATTGGTGGTCAGTGCAAAGAATGTCCCTTACATTGGTGGCCAGTGTGAAGAATGTCTCTTACATTGATGGTCAGTGTGAAGAATGCTCCTTACATTGATGGTCAGTGTGAAGAATGCTCCTTACATTGGTGGTCAGTGTGAATAATGTCCCTTACATTGGTGGTCAGATGGAAGAATGCCCCTTACATTGGTGGTCATTGGGAAGAATGTCTCTTACATTGGTGGTCAGTGTGAAGAATGCTCCTTACATTGATGGTCAGTGTGAAGAATGCTCCTTACATTGATGGTCAGTGTGAAGAATGCTCCTTACATTGGGGTCAGTGTGAAGAATGCTCCTTACATTGGTGGTCAGTGTGAAGAATGCTCCTTACATTGATGGTCAGTGCAAAGAATGTCCCTTACATTGGTTGTATGTGGGAATAATGCCCCTTACATTGATGATCATGGGAAGAATGCCCCTTACATTGGTGGTCATGGGAAGAATGCCCCTTACATTGGTGGTCAGTGCGAAGAATGTCCCTTACATTGGTTGTATGTGGGAATATTGCCCCTTTCATTGATGATCATGGGAAGAATGCCCCTTACATTGGTGGTCATGGGAAGAATGCCCCTCACATTGGTGGTCAGTGCGAAGAATGTCCCTTTCATTGGTGGCCGTGGGAAGAGTGCCCCTTACATTGGTGGCCGTGGGAAGAATGCCCCTTACATTGAAAGTCAGTGCGAAGAATGCCCACCTTACAGACATCTAAAAAAATCATTGGTGTCATGTCGTTGGCTCTGCCAAGTGGCATTGGATCTGGAACTATCCAGGCACCATTAGATGGGAGGTCAATCAGCCACAGCTCAAGGAACCCATAGGAACCTTTCAAGGAACCTTGGTAGAGAAAAGAATGCTCCTTACATTGGTAGTCAGTGCAAAGAATGCCCCTACATTGGTGGTCAGTGTGAATAATGCTCCTTACATTGGTGGTCAGTGCAAAGAATGTCCCTTACATTGGTGGGCAGTGTGAAGAATGTCTCTTACATTGATGGTCAGTGTGAATAATGCTCCTTACATTGGTGGGCAGTGTGAAGAATGTCTCTTACATTGATGGTCAGTGTGAATAATGCTCCTTACATTGGTGGTCAGTGCAAAGAATGTCCCTTACATTGGTGGCCAGTGTGAAGAATGTCTCTTACATTGATGGTCAGTGTGAAGAATGCTCCTTACATTGATGGTCAGTGTGAAGAATGCTCCTTACATTGGTGGTCAGTGTGAAGAATGTCCCTTACATTGGTGGTCAGTGGGAAGAATGCCCCTTACATTGGTGGTCATTGGGAAGAATGTCTCTTACATTGGTGGTCAGTGTGAAGAATGCTCCTTACATTGATGGTCAGTGTGAAGAATGCTCCTTACATTGATGGTCAGTGTGAAGAATGCTCCTTACATTGGGGTCAGTGTGAAGAATGCTCCTTACATTGGTGGTCAGTGTGAAGAATGCTCCTTACATTGATGGTCAGTGCAAAGAATGTCCCTTACATTGGTTGTATGTGGGAATAATGCCCCTTACATTGATGATCATGGGAAGAATGCCCCTTACATTGGTGGTCATGGGAAGAATGCCCCTTACATTGGTGGTCAGTGCGAAGAATGTCCCTTACATTGGTTGTATGTGGGAATATTGCCCCTTTCATTGATGATCATGGGAAGAATGCCCCTTACATTGGTGGTCATGGGAAGAATGCCCCTCACATTGGTGGTCAGTGCGAAGAATGTCCCTTTCATTGGTGGCCGTGGGAAGAGTGCCCCTTACATTGGTGGCCGTGGGAAGAATGCCCCTTACATTGAAAGTCAGTGCGAAGAATGCCCACCTTACAGACATCTAAAAAAATCATTGGTGTCATGTCGTTGGCTCTGCCAAGTGGCATTGGATTTGGAACTATGCAGGCACCACTAGATCAATCAGCCATAGCTCAAGGAACCCATAGGAACCTTTCAAGGAACCTTGGTAGAGAAAGACTCAAGCCCAGGACAGGCAGGACGCTAATAAGATATGTAACCTACATCCGACGTCTGCATTTACAATGGGGACATTTCTGGAAGGGTGTACAGTATGTAAAGAATTAAGAATTTTCGGGAAACTATATTTGTCCAACACTTCTAAATAAGCTGCTTTTTGCAAACGATGTCATCTACAGGAGGTGCGGTGGTAAATGTAAATGGTAGCTCACAACCCTGGTGAAAAAGAACAGACAAGGGCGCACTCTCATCGTGCATTACCGTGTTATACCACGTGTTTATTAAATAGACAAATGGATGTATACTCACAAACCAACGATATTAAAAGCAGTGTATGTGGTCCACAAAAACAGTCACAGAGATGCTGTGTATTTATTAAGTCTGCATGAGGATTGGAGCGCTGGTTTCGTTTGTCTAGCTCACAACCCTATTTACAAACACAGTCTTCTTCACCAAAAATAATTGTTTAAAATAAAACCCTTCTTCGGTATTCCGCCCCATTGCACTAAACAGACAACCAATGTTACTGGTGGGTTTCCAAAGGGATCTGGGAATGCCGATAATTCTTTGTGAGTTATGAAATGCCTCTTTTTTTTTTGTAAACTCTTGGCAATACTCTGAAATTGTTTTCCTGCGGCATTCCACTCACGTTTTAGAATGTGGTCTCCTTACCGCGAGTTGTCATGTGATAAAATTGAAACTTGTAGGGTTTTTTTTTTTTTTTAATCTTTTAAGGGAAATTTGAAAAAAGGGATTCGATGATAATGACATCTGCAGGGGACTTTCAAAAAGGGACTTTCCTTTAACCCCTCCCTTGCTGGAAGCGGGCTTGCATGCAGCGAAGCAGCCCAATGGTACGAAAGGGGTTAACACACACCCCCCCACCTCCTTTGTGCATGGTAATAATGCATGTCCCAGCTCTACACACCAGTAGATGGGGGAGGATATACTGGGAGTGGAATCGGATTACACATCCTGCCTGGGAAGGGAGAGCCTGACTCAGAGGGAAGGGGGGGAGCTTGCTATCTCACTTGCTCATATCATTGCTAAAGGGATCACAACTGATTCTGTGGGATCTAGGCAATCAACAGGTTTTGGAGGACTTTTGGTTGGCTTTATTTGTGTTTGAAGACTTTATTTTCTGGACCATGTGAGGGGGAGACACTTAAAATGGCTGAGAGGTAAGACTGGGGCTATGGGTGGACAGAAAGTCTTTCATATGGGTCTTGGTGGTGCCGCTGATGGTGTGGCTGAAGTTCCCAAGTGTGACAAAGCACTCCAGGGGGTTGTGTTAGTAGGACTTCTCTGCTCCAGAGCTGGTTAGTGGGACTTCTCTGCTCCAGAGCTGGTTAGTGGGACTTCTCTGCTCCAGAGCTGGTTAGTGGGACTTCTCTGCTCCAGAGCTGGTTAGTGGGACTTCTCTGCTCCAGAGCTGGTTAGTGGGACTTCTCTGCTCCAGAGCTGGTTAGTGGGACTTCTCTGCTCCAGAGCTGGTTAGTGGGACTTCTCTGCTCCAGAGCTGCCCATGAAGGCTCTTTTCCCACAGACTAGACCTGACCCAGTATACGGTGGCTGATCTCATGGCTGCCCACCACTTTACCCAACTTTGGAATCTCAACTGAACTCCCTAAGGTCTGGTACGGAATTGGTTGTAGACCACGTATCCATGTGTTGTTCAGGTTGTTGGATTTATTTGGTTGTTTGAGGAACAAGCCATGCGTCTTGTGAGTTATTATTGTTACTGGTGGAAAATATTTTTGAATCTGAACATAACAATGTCAACTTTTTCTTTTCAAGTATTTTTTTAATCAAAGTTTGTTTTGTACAATATATGTGCTTTAGTAACTAAGGAAAGAGTTGTAAAACCTATAACGCCACATTCACGCATTGATATTTTAATGTGCTAAAGCGCAAGTGTCGTCAGAGGCGATGTAATAGCCTGCTTATATCTCTTCTCTGTAGCGTGTTTCTTTAAAAAAAAAAATAGCTCGGGTTTTTTGAGAATTTTTTTTTTTTTGGGTGCCGTCATGCGTTTTGAGGCCCATGGATGTCAATGGTAATGTATAAAACCGCTGATGCGATTTGCATGCTTTTTCATGCGTTTCAGCCCCTACTAATAAGCATTAACCTGGGTACACGCTTTGGAGTTTTCATGTTCTCCCTGTGCGGGTTTCCTCCGGGTACTCCGGTTTCCTCCCACCCTCCACAGACATGCTGGTAGGTTAATTGGATCCTGTCTGAATTGGTCCTAGTATGTGTATGTATGAATGTAAGTTAGGGACCTTAGATTGTACGCCCCTTGAGGGTTAGGGACTGATGTGAATGTACAATATATATGTAAATACTGCATAAATTGATGATACTATACAAGTACCTGTAGTAGTAATCACAAAATCGTAAGAAAAATTTTGTACAAGGAGCGATCGGTCGATTATCGGAATGCTCATATAGTCTTCTTAACAGCCAGACAAAAACTGAGTGTTCGAACAAAAAAAAAAAAGAAGGTGCAAGCTAGAAAATTTTTATTGTAAGCGAACACAACTTGCAATGTATACAGTAATCGTATGAAAATAATCAAATCGAAAAAGATGCGCAAGATCAGGAGCAAATAACAACGCAGAAGAAGGTGGCAACTAACATAGAAATTGTACACAGGAAAGAACGTTTGTCTTTCTGTTCAAAAATGTTTGCGCGAGTTAATACCGTTGTCGGTTACATCACGATATGCACTTTCGTGGAAAATCAAATGATTGTTTGTCTGATTTTTCTCAGTGTGTACCCCACTTTATGCTGAACATACACTAGTAGATTTTCAGATGAGAATATTTGTTCAAACAGTTGTACAAAAATTCTTTGCACATTCGATGAACGAATGTCTGAAAATGTCACTTGCTTTTTAATGTTCAGTTTTAAAAAGAATGTAATTTCTGACCAAAAACCGCATATTGTCCAAAAATTTGTTCAATCAAGAAAAGCTTTTTTCGGATGGAAATATTGTTCAAGCAGTTGTACAAAAATTCTTTGCACATTCGATGAACGAATGTCTGAAAATTTCACTTGCTTTTTAATTTCCAGTTTTAAAATTAATGTAATTCCTGAACGAAAACTGCATACACTGTCCAAAAATTTGTTTGATAGAGAAAAGTTTTCATCCTGCTCCTTTTTTGAATTTTCCCGTCACTGCGGGTGAAAAACGAGCGTCAATTGGACCCCATGATTAGAAAATTGAATGAATGTTCTTAAAACAAAACTTTTCTAATGAAAGGCTATATGTGTATGGTCAGCATTGGTTAGCCAACATTAAAAAAGCATGTGCAATACATGCATTAACGCACATGGACAAATGCATTAAACGTAAGAAAATGTTCTGCGGGACTTTTCATATTGAGAAAAATTTGTAAACCAAAACATGGTTTCCAATAGGAATGCATTGAGAACCAATTAATCCGTTCCGGGGGTCAGAAAAAAGTAAAAATAAAGTCTTCTCTGTTCAAAACTCTATATAAAGTGCACTTTAATGGCATAAATACTGTACAGCGGCATGATTAAAAAAAATTAGTAAATGCATTGAAAACCAATTAATCCGTTCATATTGCGAAAAAAATTTGTAAACCAAAAAGTGGTTTCCCATAAGAATGCATTAAAAACCAATTAATCCGTTCTGGAGGTCAGAAAAAAGTAAAAAAAAAAAAAAGTCTTATATGTTCAAAACTTTATAAAGTGCACTTTAAAGGCATAAATACTGTACAGGGACATGATTAAAAAAAATTGAAAACCAGTTAATCCGTTTTGTATTGTGAAATAAATTCGTAAACCGAGGCATTATTTTCATTCGTAAATCGAAAATTACGTTAACCGAGGCAGGCCTGTATTTAGTTTTACTTTTTAATTAAAACAAAACTACATCCGCAGTGCTGCTGCCCATAGCAACAAAAGCAGCATTGGCTTTAATTTTTCAATGTCCTTGACAAAGAAAAAAGTGGGGCCCGCTTGGTAAAGTGGAGTTTAAAATGGAGATATTGGCTGTAACACTAATGGGATGCTTCTCTTGGCAGCCAGCAAAGGGCTCAATCCATGTTTATACACAGGAAAATGCATTTAGGGCCGGTTCACACTAGAAACTCAGTCCAGATGCGTTCCGGCTGCGTTTTTGCATGCGCGTTTTTGACACGTTCTAGTGTGTGTTTGTTTTGTTTTTTTTTTTCTTTTCTTTTTATCTGAACCTGGAAGCACTGATGTGAACTATGACATTGACCACCATATAACCTACTTTTCTGTCAGTTTTGGATGCAGAAAAACAACTGAAACGCATGTAGTGTGAACTGGCCCTGAAACTTTTGCTCATGTTCGGCGATGGATCTGTTCACACTTCAGCATTTGTGGTGCATTTAGGGCCAGTTCACACCGTATGCAGTCCAATATGTTTTTATTCTGCATCAAAAATGCATTGATAGTAGGTTACATGGTTTCCAATGGCATAGTTCACACCAGTGAAGTCAGTTGGAGTGCATTACAGTTCCAGAAAAGTAAGTAGAACATGCTGCTTTTTTTTTTGTCGTAATGGAACACAGTAAAATGCACCGGAATGCACCTAAACGCATGTCCTTATTTAAGTTAAAGAAAAAGGGGAAAAATGCACCGGAATGCATTAAAAATGCATTCAGAACACACCAAGACTGCGTTTCTATGGTGTGAACGAGCCCTTAGCGTTGCGCTCCCAAGGTTTTGCCATACCAGTAAAAGTTGGGCAGGACAGTGGCTAAATGGTTAGCACTTCCGCCTGGCAGTACTCGGTCGTGGGTTTGAATCCCAGCCACGGCACCTCCTGCCTGGGGTTTGCATGTTCTCCCTGTGCCTGCATGGGTTTTCTCCTGGTACTCCAGTTTCCTCCCACACTCCAAAGACATGCTGGTATGTGAATTGGCTGCTGTCTAAATTGTCTATAGTATGTGTATGTATGAATGTGAGTTAGGGACCTTAGATTGTACACCCCTTGAGGGTTAGGGACTGATGTGAATGTATGATATATATGTAAAGCGCTGCGTAAATTGACAGCACTATATAAGTACCTGAAATAAATAGGTTACATTTTGTGCATCAATAGGAAAAATGGACCATTAGTGTGAAAGGGTTCTTACTGAATGAGGTATAATTTTTCATTTAAGCCATCTGTTGCTATGGGCAACAGCTCTACTTTTTGTAAATCTACCTAGATGGGTCTGGGTGCCAGTTCAATTTTGTTGTGCTTGGATGTTGTCGTGTGTGGGGTTGGTGTTTTTTTTTTTTTTTTTTTTTTAGGAACCTTTTTTGCAACCTTGTTGTTCCTGGTAACAGTGCCAGTCTTAAGCTGGCCGTGCACTGCTAGAAGTTTATTAAAAAATGTTCATTTAAGAACATGGGTTTGATTTTCTATTCATTAGTGGGGTCACTTCAACTGTATTGACCAGGAAATTTGAAGGAGTGCGATGGAAACATTTATTTTTTTTCTTGATCAAAGAAATTTCTGTGATTGTTTTTGAATAGCGAATGCGGTTTTCCTTCTGGAAAGTCCGTTCGCTCCGACCATTTCTGCTTCTAACATCAGAGTTGAAGTACGTTTTGAACTTCTTTTATTCATCAAATGTATTGATGAGAATGTTAGTTCGTTCAGCTATGGGCCAGCTTTAGACCAGTTCTGATAAAAAACAAGCATGTGCTGCTTCCTTGAAAGCTAACGAAAACGAAGGTAACCAATGAGACTTGGCGAGGCTGATTTATTGACATTGGCGCAAAAGTCCTTTGACATCGGCTTTAGCCCTGGTTCACATTGGGGGACAGGTGATTTACAAACCATTCCTGAAGTCGCATCTAATGTATTTCTATGGCACAGCCTCAGTCAGCATTGGTAGTTTTGAAGTAGCGCGATTTCAGAAATAGTTCCTGCGCTACTTTTTTATTTATTTTTTTTCTGATTTCATTGCGACTTGCATTGACTTCTGTAAAATGAAGTTGTAAGCCAGTGAAATTGGAGGTACAAATTGCACTGGTCTGCGGCTTTGAAATCGCGCTGCTAAGTAAAGTAGTGCGATTTCAAAAGTTGTATTCAATGTGAACCAGGGCTTGGGGTCCACGCACAATGCTTTTGGCTGAAAAAAATTTTTTTTTTGAGTGGCTTTTTTTCTTCTCCTTAATCCTCAAGGGGCGTACAATCTAAGGTCCCTTAACTGCTTCCCAACCGTGCTATAGCCAAAATATGGCTACAGCGCAGTTGTCTAGTTCATGTCCATGGATGCCCTCCCAGAACAAGCCCCCAGCTGATCATGTGATAACTTAAAAGGCCAATCACCGCTGCCTTTTACCACATGATCAGCTGTGTCCAATGACACAGCAGATCACATTGTAAATACAGTTGCTGGTTATCGGCTGCGGTTTTTTTCATGCTGTCACAGCCTGAAGAGAGTACTACCGATAAGCGGCAGATGTGACAGGGGAGATCTGCACTGATAATCATCCACCTCACCAACCGCTCCACATCGGCCTCCCCCCTCTGCCAATCCTTTCACTGGCTCCCGATTGCCCAGCGCATCAAATTCAAACTGCTAACTCTGACCTACAAAGCCATTCACAACGCCCCCCCAAACTACATAACCGACCTGATACCCAAATACTACCCTACCCGTGCCCTCCACTCCTCACAGGATTTCCTACTCTCTAGCTCCCTGGTCTCCTCCTCCCACACCCGATTGCAGGACTTCTCTAGGACGTCCCCCATCCTCTGGAACTCCCTACCCCAATCCATCAGACTGCCACCTACCCTCCTCACCTTCAGGCGCACCCTGAAAACCCTCCTCTTCAGAGAAGCCTACCCCAACCTCACCTAACAACTAACCTCCTCCACTCCTCCTACCACTCCATCCCCCACAGCCATTTCCTCCTGTTTCACCTCCCCCTCCCTCTTAGATTGTAAGCTCAAAAGAGCAGGGCCCTCGATCCCCTCGTGTATTGTCTTGTCTCATGTTCTGTCCCCCACTATAATGTACAGCGCTGAGCATACCCTTTGGCACTATATACTGTATAATAATAATCAGTGCCCTGATTATCAGTGTTGCACCATCAGTGCCAGTCAGTGCCCATCATTGCTGTGTACCAGTGCAGCCTCATCAATGCACATCAGTGAAGAAGAGAAATTACCAGTTTGCAAAATTTTATAATAGAAACGGTGTTGCATGACCGCGCAATTGTCATTCAAAGTGCAACAGCGATGAAAGCTGAAAATTGTCCTGGACAGGAAGGGGGTAGAAGTGCCCAGTAGGCAAGTGGTTAACTCACATTCATACATAGACATACTAGGGCCAATTTAGACAGGAGCCAAATAACCTACCAGCATGTTTTTGGAATGTGGGAGGAAACCGGAGTACCCAGAGGAAACCCATGGAGGCACAGTGAGAACATGCAAACTCCAGGCAGTTGGCGCCGTGGTTGGGATTCCAACCAATGACCCGAGTACTGCCAGGAGGAAGTGCTAACCACTTAGCCACTGTGCGGCCCCCTAATACTTTAAAGTGGTTCTAAAGGCTCAAGGTTTTTTACCTGTTGTGTATTTTATGCATGAAAGTAAAAAATTTTCTCTGTGCAATATCCCCCCTCAGCACCTCCTAATACTCATCTAAGCCCTCTCTCGATCCAGTGATGTGCACTAGACTCTTGGCTATCCCAGGACTTTGTCCTCATTGGCAGAGCCAGAAGCAGGAGCCATTGGCTCCCACTGCTGTCAATCACAGCCAGTGAGCCAATGAGAAGAGAGAGGGGTAGCGGCCGAGCCAAGGCTCCATGTGTGAATGGACACACGGAGCAGTGGGTTCCCCCATAGCAAGCTGCTTGCTGTAGGGGCACTCGACAGGAGGGAGGAGTCAGGAGTGCCAGCGGGGGACTTGAGAAGAGGAGCATCCGGGCTGCTCTGTGCAAAACCATTACACAGAGCAGGTAGGTATAGACCTATTTGTTATTTACAGTGTGTGTATGTATATATAGATGTGTGTGTGTGTGTGTGTGTGTGTGTGTGTATATATATATATATATATATATATATATATATATATATATATATATATATATATATATGTATATATATATTATTAGAAGTTGCTTTGGGCAGTAGCTATAGTCCTTTCCACTAGGCAAACTGTGCTTTGGCTTGGACGCAACATAAAAAGTTAGTTCGCTATTGTGTAAAATTTGAGCGATCACTAGTACAGCTCATAGTAGTTGCATATGTATCAAACATAAAAAAAAAATGGATCCCGGCTAAACTTTTTTAAACATTGATGTAGTAAATGTAATTTTTTCTTTTTTTTTACTAGCCTAAAATGCAGTCCTTATGAGTATGTACAACGCGCCTAATATACGCCTTGATTGCGAGTTGTAGGGTTTTAGGCTTTGCTACACTGACATTACCAAATGATAGGTTAAATTGAGTTGATTATATATTGAGGTTGTTCAGCTGATAAATGGTGTCGCACACACAGACGCACACACTTTTGGAACCTCTACCTGGAGGCTGATGGTCTGTGACGGCTTTCTTTGGAGGGTTTGATTTGCAGCTAAACAGCTTTTGGGGCTGAAGCCTACATGTGGGATTTTTAATTTGATCTGTGTGGAAATGGCAGCTGCAAAACTGATTCAATGAAGGGGAGTGTTAACTGAGCAACAGCCAGAATTCCAGGACCGACTATTGTACATTGTTAAACGCACTCGGATTACGCTTTCTGCTCCGAAATTAGACCGTCGTGCTTTTCCTTTTTACTTACATCCAGCATTCTGCTAACCACTGTTCTCTCTCTTTTTATTGACGGTCCGATTAGGTTTTTGGATGTTGCCAAAACGTCTGTACTGCTTTTCATTGAATAGCTGCTCATTTGGCCGCAAAGGGTTCTCCACTTCTATGGTGTGAAATGTATTTATTCATTACAGGTACTTGTATGGCGCCATCAATTTACGCATTGCTTCTCATATATATTGTACATTCGCATCAATCTCTAACCCTTAAGGGGCATACAATCTAAGGCAGTGGCGTTCCTAGGCGAGGGGTGGGGGGGTGCACTGATCCTTCCCTACTTTATCCAATGGGGACAAGTATTCCTGACAGCCGTCATTGCTCTGACCCTTCCCTACTGTATCCAATGGGGACAAGTATTCCTGACAGCCGTCATTGCTCTGACCCTTCCCTACTGTATCCAATGGGGACAAGTATTCCTGACAGCCGTCATTGCTCTGACCCTTCTCTACTGTATCCAATGGGGACAAGTATTCCTGACAGCTGTCATTGCTCTGACCCTTCCCTACTGTATCCAATGGGGACAAGTATTCCTGACAGCCGTCATTGCTCTGACCCTTCCCTACTGTATCCAATGGGGACAAGTATTCCTGACAGCCGTCATTGCTCTGACCCTTCCCTACTGTATCCAATGGGGACAAGTATTCCTGACAGCCGTCATTGCTCTGACCCTTCCCTACTGTATCCAATGGGGACAAGTATTCCTGACAGCCGTCATTGCTCTGACCCTTCTCTACTGTATCCAATGGGGACAAGTATTCCTGACAGCTGTCATTGCTCTGACCCTTCCCTACTGTATCCAGTGGGGAAACGTATTCCAGACAACTGTCAGCGGCTCCGACCTTTCTCCGCTCCATCCAAAACTGAAAAATGAATTGGGCAAATTGGAATATGTTTAGAGAATTGCGATCCTTAGAACTATGTTTATGGTTCTCTGATTACTCCTGCTGACTTCCACAACACATAGAATACTCTGTGACGTGGTGGTCAGCAGAAAGAGCCAGTGAGAGATGAAGGGCGTCCAAAACATTGGCACTTCTGGAATTGTTGGTTTTCCAGCAGACTTTTAGGGGTGTTTTTTTGTCTCCCCCCCCCCCCCCCCCCCCCCAAGATTGAAGCATCTTTTTAGGGGAGAAGGCAGTGGGATAGTTGAACATTTTTGGTTTTCTTTTAGAGGTAAATCTTGTTTTGGTACATTTTTTGTATAGTGACCAGAGTTGTTTTAGTATGGTTTTTCATTGTCATGATTAAATACCTCTTTAGGTATATGGACATCAGAAGCAGAGGGGACACCATTCTGACTACTGCGGCATTTCTCCTGTTTATAGTCCTCCTGGATGATGCTTCTATGGCGAGAGCCTGATGTAGGGTAAAAGTGTTACGGGAAGATTGTAAACAGAGGAAGTCCACAGTGACGAGCATTGGGTCCACTCCTCATCTGAGGCCTATGTATTTATTTATTACAGGTACTTGTATAGTGCAGTCAATTTACGCAGCGCTTTACATATATATATATTGTACATTCATATCAGTCCCTAACCCTCAAGGGGCGTACAGTCTAAGATCCCTAACTTACATTCATACATACACATACTAGGGCCAATTTAGACAGGAGTCAATTAACCAGCATGTCTTTGGAGTGTGGAAGGAAACCGGATTACAGGAGGAAACCCACTCAGGCACAGGGAGAACATGCAAAGTCCTGGCAGGTGGTGCCGTGGTTGGGATTAGAACCAACGACCTTAGTACCGCCAGGTGTAAGTGCTAACCATTTAGCCACTGTGCTGCCCACTATGTAGGCACTGACTGTTTGATAAGGACGGAGGGTAGCTGTAATGGACCCCAGACACCAACGACTGGGTAACTCTGTCAAGAATCTGCTTTTCAGGCTCTGGAACACGAGACCAGTGAATCTGGCTATTGCTACCCCAAGATCCAGACTACACCAGATATGAAGTAAACCAGGAGGTAGACTAATTTTATTAGAACACAGATACAACATATATACACTCAAGGGACAGTCCCCCCTCACTGCATAATGACATAGGGTGGGGCATCCTACATTTAGTAACCAGAGACACACAGGTATTCAAGCTTCACACCACCACACAGTCCCATCAGGAGGGAGGGCTGCTGGAGACCCCCTGCCCCCCCCCCCCCTGCACTAAGCTAATACACATTAATAGGGATATGGGGAGCTGAGACAGGGGTCTTCCCACTTCTCCAAAGTGAGCTGAGTTCCATGGCCCCCCACCCACAGTATCTTTCTAGTTGATGTTGGTACCATTGGTGTCATACTTTGGTGATGAACTGTCAGAATGCCGTGTCTCTCAATTCTGGCCTAATGTTGTTTTGGTTTATTCGATGTGCTCATAAATGAAAACTGGAAGTACGTGTCTTTTGTTGTCCATAACAACAAATTGGTAAACATAATTGTGTATTGTTTTTCAGTGATGCATATAAAAAAATGCCTTTATGGTGTGTGTTGTTTTTTTTTTTTTTGTTTTTTTTTTGGATCGCACATACAGAGCTCATTGTGTTATTTGACGCATGGTCGTTTTTTTTTTTTTTTTTTCTTTTTCTTTTTCTCGTGCGCTTTTTGAAATTCAGTTACCACGCTTCCTGTTTCCTGCAGACTGTCTTTACTGTAAAGCTAATCTTTGTTAGTTCCCAAAGGAAACCGCATGGCAGACAAATATGGCTGAAGAGTCGCTCTAACCATCAGAAAGCATGGTTACACCCTGTCCATGTTGGAGCTGCTTCTACCAATTAGAATTAAAGAAGAGCTCTGCTGAGCATTAACTTCTGAACTGATCGCGTAGCTCCAATGCAATTGCAGGGAAATTAGTGTGCATATTAGGAATTTCTGCATGCTTTGTTAGCTAATACACAGTTAATACCTGACCAAGGATTTTCATGGTGAACATACACCAAAAAAATTGGGTGCTACTCCAGGTCTCCATCCAAGTTCCAGTGACTTACTGAGAAGGGTACTGGTGTAGAGAAAGCCCGACCCAGAGCTGTACACACTCACAAGGCAAATATGGATCCAAACTGTTACACACAAAGAAAGCCCAGGTATCCGACAGATGAAAAACAGCTCCATCCAAGCCATGTCTCCATCACGTTTCGCCCCACTCATAGGGCTTCTTCATGGCGGTCCATAACTAAACCCAGTAGGTGGGGCAAAACACATTGGAACCATTGCTTGGATGGAGCCAGGCTGAAGCTACTTTTCATCTTTCTGATGCCTGGGCTTTCTTTGGTGTACGGTGGTTTGGATCCCTGTTTGCCTTGAAAGGATTCTCCTGGGTTAGCTAAAGAGACAGCACAGCTCAAGCAGCCTGCTTTTAAAGGTTGGTTTGCCTAACTTAGACCGGGCCATTAGAGTGTGTACATTGCAGGTGAGTTATTAAACATTGTAAATAGGAATTTTAACAAACAAGCAGGTAAGAGAAAAGCCTGGAAATTAGCAAAACAATCCTAAAGCACCACTTACTGGCTGAAAATAAGAATGCAAATTATACTACTTTTTTAAATTTTTTTATTTTTTTCCTTGTAATTTTTTATTTTTTTATATATATATATATATATATATATATTCTGCACATTTCTTCTAAAGTGATCTGCCATTGGAGATAATAGGAAATCATTTGTTTATACTGAAGTTTCCTGATGTAGGGTTCTTGATACTGATATCTGCTTATTTGTAAAAGGTCTGCAGTTAATGAAGTGATGAACGTGTAAATAATTTTAGCTAGGTGATGACTTCACCAGAAACTGCCGCCATAAGCGAATTATTATTCTCTAGATTATTTTTAACAGTTTACAGCTTTTTATTCAGGTTCTTTAGTTGTGCTCTGGCACCAGGGATAATAGTATTTTAAAAATACAGGTTTATGAGAAGAGTGCAAGTTATTTAGTAGCTTTCACAAACATTGTTTTAAGCCCTGTAAACCATGGAACATTTGCTGACAAAATGACAGCTTTTGACAAATGGACCAGCTGCGTAAACTCTAAACTCTCAATTGTCCTCTAAAGGGAAGAAGTTTTCTAGGTGGGAATGGCCAGCATATTTGAGAGTGAAAGGGTTATCTAGCTGGATGTTGTGGTCAACTACACATTTTTCTGATTAAATAAGGGTCATTTTGCTGTATTGTTCAGAACTGTCATTGGTTCAGTTTGGAGCAGGACATCTCAAGTTTTACATGAACTGTAGCCTCCCTGACGGTATTCCCGAGTGTAGCTCGGGGTAAAGTTTCAATACCAAAAGCGGTAACCCTGAGCTACACTCGGGCTTACCATGCGGCGCTGATCCGGGATCAGTTCTTCACTCTACCTTGTCCTGCGCTCCCGCGATGTCCCTCCTGCAGTGTCCCTGGCAATGTCCTCCAGCCGATGCCGGCATCTGTCATCTGGGTTCCATCCCCTGCAAGCGTCAGGACGTACGGGGGGGACGGAACGGTGGGAAATTTGAAAATGACAAAAAGTGACATTCGCTAAAACTACATAGTAAAACATTACTGTATCAACCCATTTCACATACATTTTGTCCCGAGTGCTTTGTCCTGGGCCCTGCCTGCATTTTTACTGTTCTTTCTGCCTGGAAACTGAGAAATGTCCATGGCGTCCAAAAAGCGTCCCTTTAGGTCAAAAGCGGTTTTACACCAGCTAGAGAACAGCGATAGTAAATTAGAACTACTTGCAGAATTGAGTGATAATGATTTGTGGGGAAATTCGTAATCAGACACTGAAAACGATTTTGCGACTTTGCTCAGTGATGTGCAAAATATTTCAAATTTCAGTGTTTTTGGTTTGATTATATTATTGAATTAAATGTATTATTATATTATTTTTTATGATTATTTATTTAAATTTTAATTTATGATTTCGTGTTTCAAATTTTAACATACCCGGAATGTTTACTAGACTCTTGTTCGGACAGATTTCAGTGAGTTATTCCTAAAAATTACAGGCCTACAATAAAAAAAAATATATTTCCATGCAAAAAAAGTACCGCTTTGAGCACAGAAATACTGACATAATCAGACCGCTAGGGAGGTTAATGGCATCCCTGTCTTAGTCCATAGGATTCATTATTTAGTTGTCCCACCTTTTGCAGCTATAACCGCTTCAACTCTTTTTGGAAGGCTGTCCACAAGGTTCAGGAGTGTGGCAATGTTTTTTTACCTTTCTTCCAGAAGCGCATTTGTGAGGTTAGGCACTGATGTCGCAGGAGAAGGCCTGGCTCACAGTCTCCACTTCAATTCATCCCAAAGTTGTTCGTTCGGATTGAGGTCAGGACTCTGTGCAGGCCAGTCAAGTTCCTCCACCCCAAACTCGCTCATCCATGTCTTTTATGGACCTTGCTTTGTGCACTGGTGTGCAGTCATGTTGGAACAGGAAGGGGCCATCACCAAACTCTTCCCACAAAGTCCTGACCTCAACCCCACCTTTGGGATGAATTAGAGTGGAGACTGCGAGCCAGACCTTCTCGTCCCACGTCAGTGCCTGACCTCACAAATGTGCTTCTGGAAGAATGGTCAAACCTTCCCATAGACACCCTCCTAAACCTTGTGGACGGCCTTCTCAGAAGAGTTGAAGCTGTTATAGCTGCAAATGGCGGGCCAACTCAATAACTCAATATTGAACTCTGAGGACTAAGACTGGGATGCCGTGTGTGTGTGTGTGTGTGTGTGTGTGTGTGTGTACACAATCAAAGGTCTCTAACTCACATTCATACGTCCACATACTAGGGTCAATTTAGACAGGAGCCAATTAATCTACCTGCATGTCTTTGGAGTGTTGGAGGAAACCCACAAAGGGAGAACATGCAAACTCCATGCAGGTAGTGCCATGGTTGGGATTTGAACTGACAACCCTAGTGCTGCTACTTAGAAGGTAGGCTTGTTTTTATTTTTAGAGGCCCAGGCTCCAGGACTGTCATCTTGGCTGCACTACCTTCTGAGCTGGTCACCAATCTGGCGCAGGCAAGCAACACAGGAATGTATGCTTGTTCCAGATCAGTGAATTAGTAGGTGGTGGAACCAGGGTGCCAACAGCCCAATGAACTGGACCTTTTTAAAAATCCTCACATTGGTAGCTTGCATGCTTTTTGTTTTTTTTATACATGCTGGTCTAATAAGACCTGGGTGGTCAAATATTGTTCTTTCCTCCCCAGCCGTGCACAACCGTACCTAACAGGATGCTGTGTGTTTACTTATAAATGCTTGCTTATAAGTGGACTGTGTTGGCTGTCAGTCCATAGCTTAACATCACAGTTTGCTCACTGTGTCCTGTATAGACACCCTTTAACTGCTACCTCTACTGTGTATCAGTATTGGCACTAAAGGTGTCTAAGCTAATCTTTAGAGTTTGTAAAATGCAAAATTCTTATCTTTGAGCTAATTGTACAGTTTGTTCTCACTTAATGGAAAAAAAAAATAGCGTGCATTGTTCAGGACACTTCCTGGTACAGCGGAGGTATAAGACAGACCACATACAAATAATAGCCGACACAAATAGTTCATAATGCTTTGCCTATGTAAACGGCGAAAGGTGACATTCTTGTAGAGTGGAGTTCGTTTGGCCGGCCATAGAGTGATTTTTACAAACAGTTTGATTAATTTAAAGCATATCTAAACCTAAGAATGAAAAATTTTATATTACACCTTTTAGTCTTTTAGAGGTTCTGTTTTTTTTTTTTGTTTTTTTTTTTCCCCTTTTCTACGAGATTTTTTTGCTTTATTTTCACCTGGAAATCCTGCCAGCAAAACATTTTTCTGTCCTACGGTGACTCACTGACTGTATTGTATCTATGGAGAAGAAGTAGCATTGTCATCCTAGGTCAGAAACCTCCCTTGTCCATAACATAGGTGGGGATCTCCAGTCCTCAGAGATGGGTGACAACAATGTAACTGATGAGAGTAAAGCACTGGAAGTTATCAGCAGGCAAGATTTCTGGCAGGATCAACTTTTTTTTTTTCTTTTCTTAAAAGCTATAGGAAAACGCTTTCAGTGGCATATTTATTAGAACAAAAATGAACCAAAAAAAGAGACATTCATGGTGTTGGTGTTTACATACCCTTTAGACCCCATTCACAATTTTGAGCATTTTGTAGCTCGAAGCTCAAAAATGCTCAAGCAAAAACCTATTGTTTTCAATAGCCCTTGTTCACATCTGAGTGTTCTGTCGCTTGTAGCAAAACGCCTGTCACTCAAAAATAATATACAAACTACATTCCAGGAGGAATTGAGTGATTGTGTCACTATAGACTTCAATGGAAATGCCTAAAAAGTCCAACATAAGCTTTTTTTTTTTTTTTGTTTTCAGCTTAAACAGCAGCTCTTTGCCCCTTTTTCAGCTTTCCATCGACCACATAAATGCGTAGTTGAAAAAAATGCGTGACAAAAGCTGCAAAAATGTGCATTTCTTATCCAAAAAACCTCCTAAAACACTTGGAAACGTGCCGCTTAGTTGAATGTAGAGATTGCTAACAGGTGCCAAGGCCCCATTCACACTATGGCGTTTTAAAACGCTGGAAGAATTGCCACAATTGCAAGACTGTTTGCTAAAAAAATAAATTGCACAATAGCATGTACAGGTGCCATTCATTTTAATGGCACCTAAAAAAAACCTGGTGCAGTTCTGCCGCGATTATCGCAACACACAAAACATGCCACCCAAAAGAAGCTCCTGAACAGAGGCGGACTGACCATTTGGAAACTTGGGCACTGCCCGAGGGCCCAGGGTCAGTAGGGGGCCCCATGAGATGCCCCGGTACCTTTTTCATAGGCTTTTTTGAGTTTGGGCAAGTACACGGGCCCCACGATCCCCCTATTGCCCGGGGGCCCCATGAGTTGTCAGTCTGCCCCTGCTCCTGAACTTCTTTTCGGCGACATGCTTCACGCAGTGTGGTTTGCCGAGACTGCTGTGTGATTTTTATTGTGGCAGAACCTTGCCGCGTTTTTAGGTGCCATTAAAATGAGTGACACCTGAACATGCTGTTGTGTGACTTGTTATTTTAGCAAAGCGTTTTGAATTCGCGGGCAGAATCGCGGTGATTTTGCCCGCAATTCAAAACGCCATAGTGTAACCCGGGTCTTAAAAGAGAAGTGTGGATTTGGATTTTTTTTCCCCCAAATTATATTTACCTAGGTGGATTCTACATTGGTGCGATGCTGTATCTGTTCTCGCCGGGGTCTAAGTGTGAAAACTCGGATTACATGATCGCTGAGTTCTCACAGCCGCTCTGAACGGAGAGCGGTGACTGTTAGCCCAGCCTGCGGCTTGCTGGGAGGCTGAGCCAGGTGCTACTCCAGGCTCTGGGGTGAATCCCGACTTTAAAGTCGGGATCTTTCCCCAGGCTGGACCAGCTGAGTGATGTCAGTCGACAGTGGGATTCAACCTGCTGTGAGCTGAGAACGGGTCACAGGAGTGCAGAACAAACTTCTCTCCTGGGATCCACAGAAATACAGCAGCCAAAAGAGCTTCTTTAAGGAAAGCACAACATAATTGTTTTTTTTTTTTTTTTGTATGTTTTGCAACTATCCTTTTGAATGACATCAATGGCAATTGTTTGGGGGATTGTGGAAGTGGGCAGTCTTTGAGATACAGAGTGTATTATTGATTAGATGTATAGCTCTGTAAAGCCCCTTTTACACAGTTGTTCCATATGTTCGTTTTTTGTTTCTGGTTGAAAAATGGACACCCATGTATTTTTCTATGGTTGTAAATGGATGATAATGTGTTTTCAGCCATTAACATCTGTGTTTTTTGTTTTCAATGAAAGAAAACCCTATATTTCTACTGTTAAAAAACCAGAACGGATGGTAAACGGCTGTAAACTGCCAAAAAACTGATGTGAACTGATCTGTTTTTTTTTCCTTCAGTTCAGTCACTTTTTTTTTTTTTTTCACCCTTTTGTGTGAAAGGGGCCTAAGAATATATGTACTGCTCCTTTTTTAATAGAAAGCACAATGGCCTTGACTGGTCGGGTGACATGCCCATGTTAGACTTGACATTGGCAGCTTGTAGGACCTGAGAGCTATGCCCAAACACCTTCTTGTGATTGTATCCCAATAAAACATCCTTTTGAACCCTTTTGTCTGAGGGCAGATTTTTGTATTTACAAGCACAAGCGTGTTGCAGTCTTTTGTGTACATTGTATTTGTTTTTATTCTGATGTGGTGCTAATAAATACATGAATACGTCTTTAGCAAATTGTTGCAAGCTGCTATTTTTCCTTTATGCAAAAAGTTCAATGATGAAACTTTTGCCTATAGTTGTGTCTCTGTGGCCTAGACATGACTAGACTATGATTTTTCAGACGAAAATTTCATTTTCGGACATTCGTGTGTATACACACACACGTCCGAAAATAAATATATGCATGCATGCATACATACATATACACATATATACACATATACACATATATACACATATACATATATATATATATATATATATATATATATATTACGCACACGAATGGGCACAGTAACATTATGTCAGCAAATCGAAAAAAATTACAGGCGTACCTCGGTTTACGAACGCCTCGGTTAACGTAATTTTCAGTTTACGAATTAAAATAATGCCTCGGTTTACAAATTGTTTTCACAATACGAAACATTTATAATGCCGGCCCCGTGCCCTTAAAGTGCACTTTATAAAGAGATTACCAGATAAGACCTTTTTTTTTTTTTTTTTTTTTTTTTTTTTTTTATCCTGTCCCAGTACAGTATTTATGCCTTTTTTAAAGTGCACTTTATAAAGAGTCTTGAACAGAGAAGACTTTTTTTTTTTTTACTTCTTTCTGACCTCCGTAACGGATTAATTGGTTTTCAATGCATTCCTAAGGAAAATTTGGTTTAGAATGTTTCGCAATACGAAACATCCCGCAGAACACATTACATTCGTAAATCGAGGTATGCCTGTATACCAAAATTAATGAATGCATTTGTTTAATTCGGATGATGTTACATGATGCTATAGTAGCTCGGGCCCATGGAGAGGTAACAAATGGATCTGAATTTCCTTCCATTCGTTAATTCAAATGCACATGACGCAAGTTGACATTGGCCATTTCCCTTGGCGAGTTGGGACTAGCGTCCGAAAATATTGAATCCTTCTGATTCACTCAATATATAGAATTTTATAGCAATCTTATGGGAAAAACTGCAACATTTTTTTAATCCGCCCAGACCAATGAATATACAAAACAGGTACGATACGAAATGAATTTGAAAACCGAATCCATTAAAACAGAACAAAATTCTTCAATGAATGCATCTGGAACAAAACAAACTTCCGGCATGCACGTGTCTACTGTACCCTATGACCACCAAGAAAACGGTGTTTTGGATGTGCAAAGAACTTGGATACACCCTATTACCAACAGCACTTATCTTATCTTCACTCCTCTGCTGCCAGGGATGAGAGCGCAATCTTTGTGTAAGCTCAGTTGTTGGAACTTACACAGGGCTGAGTTTTTTATCCCCACCCCCAAGGAAAAGCACTGGGCCAACCCTAAAGCACCAGCATGGGCACATGAGAGAAAGGGGAGTGAGTCAGGTGCTGCCCCATACCTAGACGTACCTGCTGCTGGGTAGGGGAAATTTAAAGTGAACCTGTGTGTTGGGGTAAAACTCACGGTTTACCATACAATACCACCCAACAAAATTATGTGGTCCCATTTAGAATGGCACCCCCAATGCACAACTATGGCTTTGTCTGGTGTACTTGCTTTACAAATAAGGGTCATGTATGTGCATTTTCCCATTGAGATGCATTGACCTCTCATTCCAAGTAAATTGGCTGCCTTAACTCAATGCACGAAATATGGCAACACAGAGGTCTAAAGGGGGCGGGGGACTAAAACTTGCTTAAAGGTTTTCTCCAATTCAATGGGTAACTAAGATACTCCTTTCTCCATGTTTGATAAATGAGTCCTAGTCTTTGTTTTGCACTGGAGTGCCTTAAGCCTCGTACACACGATGAGAATATCAGACGAATGATCGTCCTTTTTTTCTCCTTCCTTTTTCTTTTATGCATACTAGTCTCCATATTAAAAATGAAGAGGTTACAAAAATTCTCGTACAACCGAATACAAATTTGGAAGTCATGTAGTGTTTCCCTCCCCTCCTGCCAGGGTACTAGGTGTAATCCTAGACTCCCATCTGTCCTTTCAGTCCCAAATCCATTCACTGCCCAAATCTTGTAGACTTCACCTCCACAACATCTCCAGGATACGCCCGTTCCTAACCTCGGAAACCACAAGCAACTTATTCACTCCCTTGTTATATCTCACCTCGACTATTGTAACTCCCTCCTCATTGGCCTACCTCATCGCAGGCTATCCCCTCTTCAGTCTATCATGAATGCTGCTGCCAGACTCGCCACCTTACTAGCCGTTCTGTATCTGCCACCCCTCTCTGCCAATCCCTCCACTGGCTTCCCGTTGCCCAACGGATAAAATTCAAAACATTAACAATAATGTATAAAGCCATTTATAACTCTGCCCCAAATTACATCACCGATCTTGTCTCTAAATATCACCCAAACCGTACTCTCCACTCCTCGCAATACCTCCTGCTCTCTAACTCCCTTATCTCCTCCTCCCATGCTCATGTCCAGGACTTCTCCAGAGCTTCCCCCAATTTCCTCTGGAACTCTCTACCCCAATTTATCAGACGATCGCCTACTCTGCTCACTTTTAGGCGATCTCTGAAAACCTATCTCTTCAGGGAAGCCTATCCTGCCCTCAGCTAATAATGGAATCTTCTACTCTTCCAACCAGTCCATCCCCCACAGTTACTACCTTTTTGTACCACTAGCCCCTCCCTCCTAGATTGTAAGCTCCAAGGAGCTATCCCTCTTGTATTGAACTGTATTGTTGCTGTATTGTCTCCTGTTATATTGTAGAGTGCTGAGCAAACTGTTGGCGCCATATAAATCCTGTATAATAATAATTGTGTGTACTGGGCTTTACAAGCTCCCCATGTAGCCTAGTATTATCTACACGTACATATACTCTTGTCTACATCGTAGTAGAAATGGAAGTGGAGTTTTATGTCCAGGGTCTAGTCAAACCTGTCTGCAAGGGTCATCTGGTTCTAGTCTTAGGATTTCATTCTCAGACTTTGCCTGAAGGAAAGATTCACAGAAGTGATTTAGGAGGAAATATGAGCTTTGACTTGCCTGAGTGTACAAATAATTAAAACAGGGTGACACGCACATTGTGTTCTTGTGGTGTTCTGTTTGCGCCTGCTGGAAGTAATTAAATGGACACTGATTGAGGTGTTTATTTTTAATATCTTAATCGCTTAAAGGGTCAGTTCACTTAAAAATCTTATTAAATTTCTGGGTAGAGGTCGGTGGGTTTAACCACCCGCTGACTTCGCTTCCTATAGCTCTCATGGCAAGAATTGCACTTGTTTTCCCATGGCGGTCCACCCGTCACCGCTGATAGGAGAGATTTGAGCTCTTCGTTCTTAATTCAGAACTGGAAACATTTGGCGTGGGATGTGACTCTATTATGGGCTGTGGTAAAGGTGGAATCTTTAGCTGATTCCAAATGATTCTTCTTAGAAATGGTGCCAACAACTACTGACTGTGAACCTAGATTCACATAAACTGTAAAAAAAAAAAAAAACAGCAAAAAAAAACAAACGCAGAACTGTATGCAGCAACTGAATGCGTGAGATCAGACACAAGTGGCATATCTATAAAGCTGTAAATGTGAACTGAAACCATACATTCACTGCTGTTGAATCAACCTCTTTAATTTAATGCACATACACCATGAAGAATCAGTGAATGTTTGGTAAGTAAGTTCACCCCACTGCGGCTTTGAAGTTGCGTGACTTTGGCAGCCAACTGTTCCGTGTGACGTCATTGCGGCTTGCTGACACTGTGCAACTTTGATAACAGTTGTCAATGCAAGTCGCAATGAAGTTGCACAGATATTTCAGGAACCTTTTTCAAAGTTGCTGTCCCTTCAGCTGCACTGATTTTAACAGTTCCATTGCCAGTAATGAGGTGCGACTTGCGAGGTCAAAGCTGCATGACAAGTTGCACTGGTGTGAACCAGGGTTAAATGTCACGTTCACTGCTTTATAAATATACCCTAGTGTGGTGACTAAAGAAATTCCGCCATGCTTTGTGTTGTGCTCGGACATCACCATTAAATTTTATATTCACGGTTTTGTTTAGTTTACACCCCGGTCGCACTGGCTGTGACTTGGCATGCGATTTGCAAATCGTATGCCAAGTCGCACCCTATTGTTTGCAATTACAGCAGTCAAATCTATGCGGTTCCAACTTGGTCGGAGTTGCACCGATTTCTAAAGTTGTACATGTACTACTATTTGTGCGATTTGCATAGACATCTGTGTCAGATGTCTTACAAATCGCACCTGAAATGGGCATGTCCCCTGACGTTGAAATCGTGCGACTTCACTGTAAGTTGGACTTGATGTGACTGGGGCCTTAAGAGTGAATAGGGAAGTGTAAAACCGATGTCCTGTGTCCTACTGGTGCTCTTTCCCTTCTCTTCCTGTCCTAAAGACACTACAGAGTAATAGCAAATTGTGTGGGTTGTTTTCCTGTTAATTTCTGTCCCAGTACATTGGTCACCAGGCCATATAAAGGTTGGATCTCTCTGGTAGGGACTAAGGCGGCAATAAAAGCATGACAGGGGTTTCAACACTTACCCACACAAAAAATATTCACTTTACAAACCTTGAATTCAATTTTAAAATTAAAAAACAAAATCTTGGTTGGAGCTCTGGAAAGCGTCACTCTTCTGCTTGGTTCCTGGGGCAGCCTGTGACCTTGGTGTGGATAACACTCCACTCAGTAGTTAATGGCAGTAACAGCTGCCGTTGGCTGAGGACTACACTTCTGTTAACAATTGTCTATATTAATTCTGTGAAAGAAAAAAAAAGACATGGACACATTGCAAATGAGAATAGTAAAGTGATTGCACAGATTTCCCAAACACTGTTTGAAATATCTCCAATGGTGGTCCTTTTTTGACCTACCAAACTTATGTGGGCTTCTGGGAAAATGCATTGCTTTTATGGATCCCTAAATCTGGCCACAGATCTAGCAATTTTAATAGGGCTATTGAACTGTCAATTTCATTTTTATGCTGAAATTGCAAGGCAATCAAAAACCTAAAATATTGGTTTCATTCAACCACATGTAGATCTATGACCCACGTTAAAAGTTAGTTTCCCCTGCTCAGGCTAACGTGGTCTGCTGAATTGGATGCTGCTGACTAGTGAGGGTGCAGGCTGGGGAAGGGTTCTACCAGATCTAAAGCACACTGTGGAAAATGTAGGGGATAGCCCGACCACCGCACACCTTGCCTGGACTGGGTGATTAGCAGGTAAAAGCAGTCTCCGCTCAATTCATCCAAGCCATGCCCCCAACATGTTTTGCAAAGATACAAACTGACATCAAATGGCAATGGTGTCAAAATGCCAATGAGACTAGAAAATACAAAGAGGTGGAGATAAGCCAATAGGCCTCTGATTACAAAGACAGGCGGAACAACAGAACCTACAGTTTTTTTCATTGATCTGCCTGACTGAACCAAAAATAATTTCCCAACAACCACAATTTCCCCCTTTAAATATCTAGGGCAGCCTTTCTCAACCTTTTCCCAAAATCCCTTGAAATAATTTTAGGCTCTTGGGGAATCCCTAATAAAACCACGTCATTGGGTGTCAGACAGAATGCCACCTCTACAGATGGCTACAATGAAAATGTGTCATGCTGCTGACTCTACCAAGTGCTATTGGCCATGGAATTATGCAGGCATGATCAGCAGGGGTGGGGGGTTAATCAGGTACAGCTCAAGGAACCCGTAGCAACCTCTAGAACAGAGGTCTCCAAGCTTTCTAAGCAAAGGGCCCGTTCATTGTCCTTCAGAGTTTAGGGGGGACAGACTGTTGCCAATAGAAGTTCCATGATGTCAATAGGAAAAAACACTGACGCCATTTGTGGTATCATTGGGTTGATTTGTTCCCCATCAAGGGTTCATCCAGGGGTTTCTTGAGCAATTTCTACCTCTCGGGTAAGTTCCCACTGATACTAATGTTTTTTGCTATCTATAATGGGGTATTTCTTCCCAATGACCACAAGTGTAAGGAGCATTCTTCCCACTGACCATCACACTAGAGTTGTACATATATCGTAATTTTCAGCATGGCTTCCCTGAGATTGGAACATTATTTCAAGGGTTTCTCTGTGTTGATAAGATTGACGTAGAAAAGAGGAGAGCAGTCTGTTTAGTACAGAATTCTTGAGGCTGTGCTGCTCCTTGACAAGTTGGGTCTTGTCTATAGAATACACTTCTCTTGTCCTGTACTCTCTTGTCTAGAACATTTGTTTCCTTGTGGTAGATAATCTTGATGTCAATACATTCTTATACTGAAAGACTTTGGCTTTTTTTGTCACTCCAGCTGTGTATGTATTCACCTTCTTCATTCCAAGTTCAAAGACAGAAGAACAGCGGGACTGCAAACAAACGTAGGAAATGGGTTGAGCTTTAATAAAATGGGGTCAGATAATTCTGCTCACTCTTTGTACAGTGGGCACAAGTTTTTTTTATGGGTTGTCCTTCAACATCGGCTTTTTTGGGGGGAGGCCTTTGTTTAACCTTGGCTTCAAATAATCCTGTTTTTTTTTTTTCTATTAACAAACAGTTGTAGCCTAAGCTTTTACAGCAAAGGCAGGGAGCATACATAGTTAAAGCATATGTCAAAGTAAAAAAAAATAAATTATAAATTCTATTTACAAGTGTAGCAGCCTCCTTGTTAGGTTGCTAGGTAAATGTATTTTTGGCTGCTTTTGTAATCCAGGAAGCAGAAATTGTTTTGGTCTGTTCAGGTTTTCACAGGTTGGGAGTTTGATTGCTTCCCCCTGCCTCTAGAACAGGGGTCTCCAAACTTTCTAAACAAAGGGCCAGTTTACTGTCCTTCAGATTTTAGGGGGGCCGGACTGTGACCTTTTTGGAGTAGAAAATGTCCTGATGTCAGTGGAAATAAATGATGCCATTGTTGGTGTCAGTGGGAAGAATAGGGGCATTGAAAGGAATAGTGCCCCATCGTTGGTGTCAATGGGACAAATAGTGATCCATCATTGATATCAGTGGGAGGTATAGTGCCCCAAGGGCTGGATAAAGGCAAGCAAAGGGCCACGTCAGGCCCTCAGGCCACAGTTTGGAGACCGCTGCTCTAGAAGAAGATTCTAGAGCTTAGGGAGGGAGAACTCAAATAGCCAGCCTGAATATTGATCATGGCCTAGCCCAGTGGTCGGCAAGCCGCGGCTCGCGAGCCACATGTGGCTCTTTACACATTTTAATGCGGCTCTTCCGTGTGCCGGGTGCCCGCTCCCCTCCCTCCTCTCGGGCGGCCGCCCCAAAAGTCAGGACTCTGCAGCTAGCCCAGCAATGGGCAAACTACGGCCCGGCGGACCTTTTAATCCCGCGGAGTGTGGCAAACATTGACTGTCAGGATGTAGGCGGGGCAGCATGTCGAACTCCTCTCCTCTCACAGTCCGCCCTGAAGACCGGAACGGCGCGGGAACACGGCGAGAGGAACGCGCGGAGCAAAGGTAAGTGAATTGACACAATATGGGGAATGAATTACTATAGGGGGGATGAATTACTATAGGGGGGATGAATTACTATATGGGGGATGAATTACTATATGGGGGATGAATTACTATGGGGGATGAATTACTATATGGGGGATGTATTTTCAGTTTTAAAAATGTGGCTCTCAAAATAAATTTCAATCGTGGTTTTGGCGAGATTTGGCTCAGTTGAAAAAAAAGGGTGCCCACCACTGGCCTAGCCAATCCCTGGGAAGGTGTGCCCAGATGGTGACTGGGCAGCTGATAAATAGTCTGAAGCCCTGGAGAGACTTTTCCCAGCAAGGAGAATTTTCCGGCCTTAGAGGGGGCTGTTGCCCCTCTGAGGCAAGCTTTGGATTGTGCTGCTGTTCTTTGAAGTCTCTTGGCTGGAAACCTGGACCTGGCTGCAGGACTTTACCATAGATATCTGAATGTTTTTTTTTTTTTTTTGCAGATATCAAATTGATATAAGAAAAGTCTTCCAACCGTATAATAAAGCAGAGCTAAACTTGCTTTTGCTTCAACAATCCCTGTCCTTTGTCGGAATCTTTTGCTGGGTGCAGGTTGTCGGCCGCCTTTAAAAGCTGCAATAAAAAGCCTGCCTTCTCTCAATTTGTGACAGCGAACTTTTAGTTCTGCTTAACGTGGACCTTCCATGCAAGCCCCACACTGTCCAAATAAACTGTAAATACACACTTTAACAGATTTTGCATTTAATTAAAAGAAATTAAAATAATTAAAAATACTCGCCTTGATCCCAGCTACCAATAGGTCCAGGTGAAGTCACCGTCCTTCACTACTTCCTCCCAGAAGGCAGCATTAAGGCATGGTCACCTATGCCTCCAGCCAGCACAGACAGAGTTGAATTTTTTTTTCACTGCTAATTTTGCTTGGGACGCGGAATTTTTTTTTTAAGGGATAGTGTAATAAGGTATTGGTGCGTTCAGATTTTTGCCATCTGTTTCCTGACTTGGGAGATTCAATCTCAACATTTGGACTGGTGGCCAATATTACTGGGACAAAAATGATGGGAAAATCCAAAATTTCGAGTTATCACCAAAACCGGAACAGAGGGGACATTTTTCCGATACAAATATTTGCTCAATTGATACTTGAGAGGTTTATCTCACAAGTGGAGAGATTTTCTCTTCCTTCCTATAGTGTCTACAGAAGAGGAAGTGAAGGGAAATCTCTCAAATTGGACACAGATGGCAGAAATAAAACCTGATGGGGGGATTAAAACCATTTCCTACTCCATCAAAACCAGAAAATGTGCATAAAAAATACTTTTAATATTGGGTCTGTTTTTTTTAAAGCTTGGCTTTTCAAGAATTTTTATGAATGATACGATGTTCTCAGTGTTGACAGTCATTTATTGTGCGTACTAAAAATAAGTGCTGCTGTGAATGTTCATGATGTTTTGTGTTAACAAGGTAATTCTTCTAACTAAATGTTATGTAATCAGTGTTGCTCAAATGTCAAAGCGTGGAAGAAGACAATCTCAATAAAGCGGATGAGCTTATTTAGGTATTGGAAAGGGTGTTGCCGAAGTCTCATCTTATTAGCAATGTGTTGTGGGCAATTATCCGCGTAACCAAGTGGGTGGGGGAGGGGTCTAGTGATGCGTATTGCATTGTATACTGTCTGAGAGAGACTGGATGAAAAGATTAATCAGTAACCAAGCCCTTGTTCAAGAAATCTAAACGACCGCTTGCGCTCAGAATCTAAACAACAAGAATAAATAAAAGCAGCTTGCACATTTGAAGGCAATAATCTGATCTAAATGGATACCTGCTGCGTTAATTCTACAATGGTCTTATAGCACTTTAAATGTAATAAAGTCCATGTAAATTCCCAAATGAATGGAAATAGGTGCATAAGAGGAAAAGTTTGATCCAAAAGCCATCACCATTCACCCAAACAAATTGGCCTCTTACCAGACAGTTTGACCGCACAAAGGTCGGTCAACCTAAGAAGTGTGGTATATCATCATATGCAGCAATCGATCGTCAATAGAGATCCCCTCCAGAATAATAAGTAACTTCTCCAACTTCAATAAACCTCCAAATGGCAGAAACTCCCATCAGATGGTAAGGGAATGCATAGAGAAGAAAGGCAACTTGTAGTGTAGTATTTAAAATTATAATCAATAAATTTAATTTCCACATACATGAATGAATAAAACAATCAGCATGGTAAAAATGGGATATTTCTAATCGTTAAGATGGCCGCAGTCCCTCCAGAGCGCAATGATGTCACAGGGCGTGGCTCCACCCTACGCGTTTCGTCATCCAAAAGACTTCATTCAAGAAATGATGCAGTCCTTGACACAATACCTCCAGATTGAACTTCTGCTCCCTTAGCAGACCTTATCTGGTGTCTGCAGACCACGACTGGAAACTACATTGTGCTTCCGCACCCCCTTCCCCCAGGAAGATATGCCAAAGTCAAAGAGGTTCTTCAAGTACTGGAACCCAACTTACAATGGAACTAGGTACCTGCTACACCCCCCCCCTCCCCAAAAACAAAAAAACAAATCTAAAACATCCAAAAGTGTGGGAGGAGGACATAAAGTGGAAATCACCTTTTAGGTTCACACCAATGCAATTTCGGTTTGATCCATTTTCTGCAGTGTGCTTCGTGTTTTTTGATGCGTTTGGAAGGGTTTTTTTTTTTTTGTTGCTAGGCAGATTAAAATGCATAAAAATTACAGCAAAACCGCATTACATGCTTTTCTGCAGTGTTTCCATTGAAGTCCTATAGAACCAAAAACGATTATGTAAACGTGTCCCATAGGAAATAATGTTAAATGGACTGTAGTGTGTTTCTGCAAAACACTGCCGAAAACGCTTAGGTGTCAACTTAGGGTTAGGGTTGAATTTCAGCTTTTAAAGAAAAAAAAAATTTCATCTTTTTGCAATAAATGCATGTTTCCCTGATTTTTTTTTTGCTCTTTTAATACTGATGCAGGTATAGAAAAACTGGTGATCTGCCCAAAATGCACTCACACCTTGCTTCTTGTATTGAGCTGACAACACAAATGGGCTGTTCAGTTCAAGTTCAAGGGAAGTTGAACTTTGCAAAGGAATTTCGCCAGAGCTTAGCAAAGTGGGTGAAATTTTCACTTTGGAAACCATATCCAGTTATGTGCAAGGAAAAAACTGCATTTTTGCTTGCATACAATTGGATCCTGGAAATCGGCAGCACTTCACCTCATTCTGGGGAAAGTTCCCTTGCAACCCCTGCCTCTAAAATCCATATCCGAGTTGTCACCCCAGCCCAGTTTTATCCTTGCACTACAGAACACCTCCCCATCTTCATTTCCATAACATAAGAGGAAGGTGCTCTGTATAATATTGCACAGCCTCAGGCATACACTTTAAAACCGGCTTTACATCTATGCATTGAGCTAATGCATGGTAAAGTTAATGTGTTCTGCTAAAACATGCCACTCAGGTGTAGGGCTGTTTATACCAAATGGCTCTCGGCAAACCAGTACAGCAGACGCTGATGACCTGGTATTGTGTTGTATTAAAAAATTTGCTTCATGTCCTGTTTTGCAGCCTATTCAGAGTGGATGACCTACTTAACACAATGTACATGAATATTTGTGCAGTAATGCTGAGGCCCGAAGGGTGTCTAAGAGTTCAGATAGGGGCAGAATTAATACTTTGGTGTTTTTTTTTTTTTTGTTTTTTTTTTCTTTGTGTGTGTGAATGTAAACCCTAACAATTACAGTTCTGCTCAAAAGTTTGCATATCCTAGCTGAAATGGTGAAATGTTGGCATTGATATCGAAAATATGACTGATCATGCCAAAAAACTGCCTTTTTTATTTAATCTCTTCATGCCGGCCGAACACAAATGTGCGGCCACCCGGCGTCTTGGCCTAGACACCGAGCAGCCGCACATTTGCGTTCAATTAAAAAAGAACATCTTTGCTGAGAGCACGTGCCCTGCGCGCTCCCAGCACACATGTCTGGTACTCATGGAAAAGTCCCAATCTCCTCTTTCGATTGGGACCTTTCCTGATCATGTGACCGCTGAGAAGGCGTGTCACATGACCCTAAGCCCCGCCTCTCGGCTTCTGAAACCCTTAAAGGGCTGGGAGGCGTCGGCACGAAGGGGTTAAAGATGGTGGTTTTGAGAAGAGATTAAGGAGGGATATGATCAACATGTACAAATACATCAGTGGTTCATATAGTGACACTGAGGTCATCACAGAGGACAAGGGGGCACTCTTTACATCTGGAGGAAAAGAGATTTAAGCTCCAAACACGGAAAGGTTTCTTCACAGTGAGAGCTGTGAGAATGTGGAATAGACTCCCTCAAGAGCTGGTTGTGGCCAGCTCAGTGGATTGCTTCAAAAAAGTCCTGGATTGTTTCTTAGATACACAGAATATAACTGGATACTAACATTTTATAGGTAAAGTTGATCCAGGGAATATCCGATTTGTCTCTTGGGGGATCAGGAAGGAATTTTTTTCCCAGCAGGAGTAAATTGGTTCATGCTTTGCTGGGTTTTTTGCTTTCCTCTGGATCAACTGTGGGTGTAGGATTATAACTTTTTTTTTTTTTTTTTTTTCAGCAAGACCAACTATGTAACTATCATATGAAGCCATTTTATTTCATGCTGCTTTTTAAATCCTAATGATAACAGAAATCACCCAAATGGCCATGATCAAAAGTTTCCATCCCCTGGAATGCTTGGCCTTGGTACAGACACACAAGGTGACACATACAGGTTAAAATGACAAAGTTTAATTTCCCACATCTGTCACTTTTTTTTTAAATTGCAATTAGTGTCTGTGTATAAATAACCATTGAGTTTGTTAGCTCTCACGTGGATGCACTGAGCAAGCTAGATACTGAGCCATGGGGAGCAGAAAAGAACGTTCAATAGATCTGCGTAACAAGATAATGGAACTTTATAAAGATGGGAAAAGGATATAAAAAGATATCCAAAGCGTTGAATATGCCAGTCAGTACTGTCAAATCATTTATTAGGAAGTGGAAAATTCAGGGATCTCGATACCAAATTAAGGTTGGGTAAATATATTCGGACTATAGAACGCCTGCCTCCTATGCAATTGGCATGTGGAGAAGGGGAGGAGTTATGTAGACTTGTCCTAGGGTGACAAAGCTCAGTAAAGTAGATACAGTATGTGAAGGTTGTCGCCCTAGGACAGGAAGTGTGTTTACTGGCAGGATCACCAAGTGAAACTGGCACTGGCCGTTTTTAACGTGGCTGTTAAGGGCGTCTTGCGGGTGTTTTTGTTTTTTTATTGTGTGTGTGTGTTTGCGTGCGTGCATATTTAGAGGCAGAAAACAACCCACAGCCAGTGCATCCAGGAGTAGCAATATTTTAGCAGAAAAAATGCTTGATACATGGAAACGTGTCTAAATGTTAGCACTTTTATTATTGTATTTATTTCAGGTACTTATATAGCGCTGTCAATTTACGCAATACTTTTACATATATATTGTACATTAACATCAGTCCCTAACCCTCAAGGGGTGTACAATCTAAGGTCCCTAACTCACATTCATACAAATACTAGGGACAATTTTAGACTGGATCCAATTAACCTACCAGCATGTCTTTGGAGTGTGGGAGGAAACCAGAGTACACAGGGGAAACCCACATGCAGGCACAGGGAGAACATGCAAACTCCAGACAGGAGGTGCTGTGGCTGGGATTTGAACCAATGACCCTAGTACTGCCAGGCGGAAGTGCTACCCATTTAGCCACTTGAGCATTGATTTCAATGAACAGAATAAATCATTTCATTGGCCAGAATAAACAACCAAGCACTTGACACTTAAATGCATTACAAGCGTCCAATGTGTGTTTTGTTTTTTTTCCTACCAAAATGCTGCTGCCAAGAGGAAAAGCATCTAGGAGAGATGAGGAAAATGTCCAGTGTGAATGTAGCCTAAAGGAAATAAAAAGCTTGAAAAAAATGGATGTAGCCACTGGATCTAAGGATTAATAAGCTGCAATGTATTAATTTTTTTTTTTTTTAGCCTAGATACACTTTTTTTAGTGTTGGGAGCATTTTTTTCTCCATTTTAAATAAGACCCTCCACATGTATTCATCATAATGGACAGTTTTTATATTATCCAACTTGTCCTCTAGCTTTGTATCACTTTAATGGCTCGAGTAGTCCCTTTTTATCCCGAGACGCTCTTGCCTTTTTAACGATTTTGGAATCATTTTATAAACAAGTAAAGTAGGAAAGAGGGAGATGCTGTCCGTTGAGATGTTTGTAAAATGCGCGTTCCTGGCACAGGATACGACCTTCGAATGTGTTGGAGCCGTTCCCAGGGTCTCTCTCTCTCTCTGATTTGTCTTCTGGCTGGAGAGAAGCCTGAAGTTTGGACTAAAAGAAAGGAAATTGGGCTATTTGTGGCTTTTTAATTTATTTACTTTTAATCCCTGCTTGACATTTTGTAATAGGGAGCATGAGGTACAATCATCTACAGATGGGGCTACACATTTCACCGGCGGAAAATGTCCCAGCTCATTTCTTTCCCTAGATTGGTTGATCCTATTTTTATACCTAATAATGCTATGGATAAGCATTGTGCCACTGGCAGGGTATTTAGTATTTTGTGAGGTTTCAGTAGGTCTTCCAGGGTGACAATGTGCCAAACAAGGGATTTTCAGGGGGGAGTCTGTCGATGCAGAAATCTTGAAGCTGCTCTTGCCAATTTTTATTTGTGAAAATGCAGGTTACAGGGCTGTCATACAGTGTAAAGGGAATCGCTGACCCAGCACAAGCATGCACCCAGTGATGTACCCAGAATTGAGACCTGCTTACCAGTCCAAAGTTGGTGAATAAAAGCAGCTGCTGTGGAGCTAGCCTCAACCCATAGCCGCGCCTCCGACGTCATTGCGGAAACTCCCACACTGTCAGATGGGCCCTGTGCCTGTGGACATCAACTGGCTGCAGCTGTTCTGTGCCCTACTGCTCAGCAACATCCCTGCACTGCCTGGGTTCCATGGCTGATGACATGGATTTCATTATTTTAATATCTCATTCATTTACATGTGAGTGGTTCGCTATGGAGATAAAAGGGGAAAAAAAGTATTTCCGCACCTGCACACCTATTCGGCCATGTAATGATCAGGCAAAATCAGCCTCAGCTCACTCCATCAGAAACCATGCCCCAGTGCGTATTGCTCTGCCCCCTGGACTTACCCATATGGAAGAAAAATATATTTGAAATATATTTTAAAAGTATGCTTCCCAAATATGTTAACATATTTGAAATGCTACAATTTTGGCCATATTAAAAAAAAAAAAAAAAAAAAAAAAAAAAGTGTGTGTGTGTGTATGTATGTGTGTGTGTGTGTGTGTGTGTGTGTGTGTGTGTGTGTGTGTATATATATATATGTATATATATATATGTGTGTGTGTGTGTGTATATATATATATATATATATATATATATATATATATATATATATATATATAATCTCTTATGTTGAAATGCATTTTCATTACAAAATGTATGAAAAATATTTTAAAAATACATTTCAAATATACTGTATTTTTTTAAAAATACAATTCTACATTTTTGGAATGCATTTACAAATCTATGTACAAATACTGTATGTTAAAATGACTTATTTGTTAAAAAATCGGAAGAATACATTTAAAAAAATATATTTTTCATAGATTTTGTAATATATAAAAAATGCATTTCAACACACACTATATATATATATATATATATATATATATATATATATATATATATATATATATATATATATATATATAAAAACATTTTTATTTATTTTAATATTGAATATGGCCAAAATTGCAGCATTTCAAATATGTCAATATATTTGGAAAGAATATTTTTAAAATGTATTTCAAATATATTTTTCTTCCATGTGGGTAATCATGGAGGTTAAGCCCTGAGGGCTGGGCAAAACAAGTTGGAGTGTGGCTTCTGATGGACAGAGCTATGGCTGCTTTTATCAGATAATTGTATGGCTGGTTAGGTGTGTGGCTGCAGGAATACTTTTTTTTTTCCTTAAAGCGGAGTTCCACCCAAAAGGGGAAGTTCCGCTTTAAAATGTGGTCCCCTGTGCCCCATTAAGGATTGGCACCTTTGGGGTGCGGGGAGGAACGGGTACCCGAATTTGACAGGTACCCTCTCCCACTTCCACTGCGATCGTATAGGCGATTGGAAACGGAAGTTGTCCTCCCTCCCTCCCCGAAGTCTTGTGGGACACGTGACAGGTCCCAGAAGACGACGGGACCGTTCAGGAAGCGCAGCACTACTCACGCATGCGCAGTGGGCACCTGGCTGTACAGCCAGAAGCTGTCACAGCTGGGTGCCCACAATGAGGATGCCGGCACCTGGAATACAGGACAACCGGTGAAACGGGCTGCGGCGGGGGCAACGCAGGATCATGGGACAGGTAAGTGGCTGTTTTTTTTAAAAGTCAGCAGCTACAGTTTTTTAGTAGCTGCTGACTTTTATTTTTTTACAGAGTGAGTGGAACTCCTGCTTTAAGTCAAGACAGAATCACACCCAGTCGGCACCCACTCAGTGGTTTCCACTTCACTGAACTTCGGTTGCCTGAGCGGGAGCCCCTAACCTTCATCTAAGGTTACATGTGAGTGGGTAATTTTATTTTATTAAAATTCATAACCTGCTGCACTTAGATGCACACTCTTGTGTTTCTTTACTGTTATGACTGGTCAGACGGCGAAAAGTGGAATATACTCTCTAAAAAATTTGCACAGAATTTTCTAGCAAATTGCAAGTGAATACAAAATATTAATGGCAAAGAAAAACTGCAAGTAAGCATTTTTAAAATTTTTATTTTTCTGTGCTTTTACTTTTATCTTTTAGTGACGGTCTCTAACTTGTCTAGAGCTGCTCTTTCAGTAAGCCTAGATATGTGCATGTGTAAAAGTCATTTTTCATATAGAATTTAGCCTTTAGCAGAGAACAGACATTTCACTTCCTAATTCTTTTTATAATTCCCTGTCTGTACCCTGTTTTGTTTAGCAAAGTCCTGTGAAGCTTGCTTTAACCCTTTTTGTCCATTAATTGTTAGACCTGGAAGTATTTCATTGAATCATAGTTTATTGAATCATGCAATGTCTGTTTACCAGGTATGTTCTGTATGCGTCACTTTCTGTCAAATATCTAAAACAGACATGTCATTCTCAACATTGGTAATTACCATTACTATAAATCACAGCTTGCAGCATTTTATCTCAGAGAAAGGAGTGCAAAACATCTGCTGAATTCTCTGGCTGTAAAAGTATGTAAGGAGGTATAGCCTTTATCAACTATAGAGGAGCTGACACTTCATTCAGTTTATACCATACAATGACTTGTGTCACAATTGTATATTCCTTTTGCTATTTTTGTTTCTTTTTAAATTAGTTACTTTTTAAAGAATCAATGTGATACATTGTGTGCTAGTTTCTGAATACATTATATGTCCAACTCACAACATCCAAGCATTCATCAAACCTACATCATGAACATAGTATAGTCTACATCACATATGTCAAACACGGGGCTGAATCTGGCCCAACCGGCCATTTAAAATGGGCCTCACACCTCTCCTGCAGCTGCAGCACCCCCCTCGCCTCTGCCTTCACTTGTCTTAGCAGTTGGCAACAGAAAGGAGGACAGAACTCCTCCACCAGATCCTGCCCTTCTACGTGCAGCCGTGGAGAAGTTTATCTCTGCCCCCCCACCTCAGCAGTTGGCGGCAGAGAGAAGGACAGAGCTCCTCCACCAGATCTTGCCCTTCTACGTGCAGCCCGTGGAGAGGTTTCTTTCTGCCCCCCCCCCACCTCAGCAGTTGGCAGCAGAGAGGAAAATTCCTCCTACAGATCCTGCATCTCTCTGTACAGCTGCAGCACCCCCTCACCTCCACCTCCCCTGATCTCCGTATTCAGGAGACTCAAGAATCAATGTGATACATTGTGTGCTAGTTTCTGAATACATTATATCTCCAACTCACAACATCCAAGCATTCATCAAACCTACATCATGAACATACAGTCAGGTCCATAAATATTGGGACATCGACACAATTCTAACATTTTTGGCTCTATACACCACCACAATGGATTTGAAATGAAACAAACAAGATGTGCTTTAACTGCAGACTGTCTGCTTTAACTTGAGGGTATTTACATCCAAATCAGGTGAACGGTGTAGGAATTACAACAGTTTGCATATGTGCCTCCCACTTGTTAAGGGATCAAAAGTAATGGGACAATTGGCTTCTCAGCTTTTCCATGGCCAGGTGTGTGTTATTCCCTCATTATCCCAGTTACAATGAGCAGATAAAAGGTCCAGAGTTCATTTCAAGTGTGCTATTTGCATTTGGAATCTGTTGCTGTCAACTCTCAAGATGAGATCCAAAGAGCTGTCACTATCAGTGAAGCAAGCCATCATTAGGCTGGAAAAAACAAAACAAACCCATCAGAGAGATAGCAAAAACATTCGGCGTGGCCAAAACAACTGTTTGGAACATTCTTAAAAAGAAGGAACGCACCGGTGAGCTCAGCAACACCAAAAGACCCAGGAGACCACGGAAAACAACTGTGGTGGATGACCGAAGAATTCTTTCCCTGGTGAAGAAAACACCCTTCACAACATTTGGCCAGATCAAGAACACTCTCCAGGAGGTAGGCGTATGTGTTTCAAAGTCAACAATCAAGAGAAGACTTCACCAGAGTGAATACAGAGGGTTCACCACAAGATGGAAACCATTGGTGAGCCTCAAAAACTGGAAGGCCAGATTAGAGTTTGCCAAACGACATCTAAAAAAGCCTTCACAGTTCTGGAACAACATCCTATGGACAGATGAGACCAAGATCAACTTGTATCAGAATGATGGGAAGAGAAGAGTATGGAGAAGGAAAGGAACTGCTCATGATCCTAAGCATACCACCTCATCAGTGAAGCATGGTGGTGGTAGTGTCATGGCGTGGGCATGTATGGCTGCCAATGGAACTGTTTCTCTTGTATTTATTGATGATGTGACTGCTGACAAAATCAGCAGGATGAATTCTGAAGTGTTTCGGGCAATATTATCTGCTCATATTCAGCCAAATGCTTCACAACTCATTGGACGCCGCTTCACAGTGCAGATGGACAATGACCCAAAGCAGACTGCAAAAGCAACCAAAGAGTTTTTTAAGGGAAAGAAGTGGAATGTTATGCAATGGCCAAGTCAATCACCTGACCTGAATCTGATTGAGCATGCATTTCACTTGCTGAAGACAAAACTGAAGGGAAAATGCCCCAAGAACAAGCAGGAACTGAAGACAGTTGCAGTAGAGGCCTGGCAGAGCATCACCAGGGATGAAACCCAGCGTCTGGTGATGTCTATGCGTTCCAGACTTCAGGCTGTAACTGACTGCAAAGGATTTGCAACCAAGTATTAAAAAGTGAAAGTTTGATTTATGATTTTTATTCTGTCCCATTACTTTTGGTCCCTTAAGTGGGAGGCACATATGCAAACTTTTGTAATTCCTACACCGTTCACCTGATTTGGATGTAAATACCCTCAAATTAAAGCTGACAGTCTGCAGTTAAAGCACATCTTGTTAATTTCATTTCAAATCTATTATGGTGGTGTATAGAGCCAAAAATGTTAGAATTGTGTCAATGTCCCAATATTTATGGACCTGACTGTAGTATAGTCTACATCATGAGTCAAACTCGGGGCCCTGGGGCTGAATCTGGCCCAACAGGCCATTACAACTCGACCTAGCACCTCTCCTGCAGCTGCGGCACCCCCCCCCTCACCTCTGCCCCCACTAATTCCAGTCCTCCTCCAGACCCTGCACTTTCTGCTTCCCAGCTTTGCTCCCAGCTTCTTCCAGCTCAAGGCAAGGGGGGTGGTGGACTCTTGACTTCTGATGGTGAGCCGGGGGGGGGGGCCTCTTGATATCTGATGTAAGGGAGGTTGGTGTGCCCTGGACATCTACAACTGGCCCTTTTAGGGCAATGACCATGGTGATGTGGCCCACAATGAAATGGAGTTTGACACCCCTGGTCTACATGATCCATTTGATCCCAGGGTTTATAAAGTTGTAAAATTAATTTGTAATGATGAAGGTTCTGCTTCAATAAGTTTCTAAATTCTGCTTCCCAAAAGACCTTTCAATAAATATATGCTGAAATATACAATGTGTAAAGTACATTCCCCAAACAAATGACAATCTGCGATCAGAAATGCACACCCAAGCAGCGCTAACACGCTCCCCCCCCCCCCCTTTCCCCTTTGTCATGAAATGTGCAGAAGTGTACCTTTCATGACAAAAAAAAAGTAATCTTCTGCTTATTGAAACTGGCTGATATGGAGCCTAGAATCATAATTTCTGTATAAGATACCCTAAGGCTAGATTCACAGCTATGCAGTTTGTGTTTGAGCCATTTCTGCAGTGCGTTTTGTGTTTTTGCACTTGTGTTTTTGATACGTTTTTTGTGGGGTTTATTTTTTAATTTTTTTTTTTGTTGCTAGGCAGATTTATAACTCAAATTGCACTACGTGCTTTTCTGCAGTATTTCCATTGAAGTCTATAGAACCAAAAATGCAACTTTTTGTGAAAACGCTGACATGTGAACAAGTCCCATAGGAAATCATGTTAAATGAACTGTACTGCGTTTCCGCAAAATGCTGCGGAAAATGCTTATGGTGTGAACCTGGGGTTTTTCCGCTTCGCTAATTTGCATGCCAGTCTAGGAAGAATGCTTATCCAAAAAGACACTCTTTTATAGAACACCATATGCAAAGAGTTTTTAATTTGCAGAAATATATTTCTACATTTTAAAAATCTAGAATAGCAGAACCATTGATGATAAAGCACAGTGAAGGCAGGATAAAGAATAAAAATCAAATTTGCAAACTTGATTTTCCTGGATGAATTAAAGGATCTAAAGGGTTATAAATTTGCAACTGAAATGTAAGCACTTATTATTATTTATTAAAAAAAATAAATAAAATTAAATTATATATTTATATATATATATATATATATATATATATATATATATATATATATATATATATATATATATATATATATATATATATATATATAATTTATTTTTTTATTGCAAAATTATAGAAACATTAAAACATTCCATCTTCCAGAATATACTTTATCCTTTTCTCCCTAAGTAAATACATTCTATAACCCCTCCTCACCCAGCAACTATTATTATTATTATTATTCAGGATTTATATAGCGCCAAAAGTTTGCGCAGCACTTTACAAAATGAGTTATTTTTATTTTTCATATTGTGGTTGTATGCAAGTAGCCCAAGTATCCATGAACCTGTTAGTAGTAGCTGTAGGAATACCCATATTAGTTTTATTAAAACTCATGCTAAGGATGCAAGAAAAAATCAGCAACATTTGAAAAATTAATTTGCCTGGGTACATTAATAGAGCTATGCTGTGTTTTTATGTATTAAACATATCTGTACAATTGTTTTACCTCCTTGGCGTAACTTTCTTTTTTTCTGTACCAAAAAAAAAGTGTTAAACAAATATGACACAATTGATGACAAGATGGTTTCTCAGAGCCTGTCAAACATATTCACAGGAGTACACATACTACTTTTTTGAGAACCCTTGGCCCTGGAACCACTTTTGTGAGCTTGATGTGTAAAGTTACCATGGCTCGTAATTCACCTTCATTATCTTTGACATCTTTTTCCTGATCTCTATAGCTGATGCTCAGAAGCAGTCTGGCACAGGCAACGAGCCAATGCTTCCTGATCAGTTGATGAAAGAGGCCATAGATTAATGTGCTGGTGGCCAGGAAGTGGTTAAAATGAGCAAAAACAGGAAAATACTGACAATGTGCAGGGAAATTCTGCAATTGCTGCTGATGGCAAATCTATGGAAGCGGTAGTTTTCCGTCCAGACACATGGGGCTGAACCTTTAACCTACTGAATATATCCCATTACGAGAGGGACTTGGTCCTGCCAGTAGATCTGGTTCTTGCTGGGCTTATGATGGAAAAGTTTGTGTTCTTGGCATCTGGTCTTTCTTAGACAGCGGCTGGATCTTGAATGCTAGGATTCCAGCCGAGTTCTTGTTTCTAGACAGATTTTTGGCTGGGTTGTCCAAAGTCTTGGAGTAGCTTGCTGCTCAGTGTCCAGTCTGCCAGGATAAGAACACATTTATTTATTACAGGTACTTATATAGCGCCGTCAACTTATTCAGTGCTTTACACATATATTGTACATTCACATCAGTCCCTGACCCTCAAGGGGTGTACAGTCTAAGGTCCCTAACTCATATATATATATATATATATATATATATATATATATATATATATATATATATATATATATATATAGGCCAATTTAGACAGGATCCAATGAACCAACCATGCTGGTAGGTACATTGGATTCTGTCTAAATTGCCCCTAGTATATGTATGTATGAATGTGAGTTGTGGACCTTTTGATTGTACACCAACTGTTGTAATTCCTACACCGTTCACCTGATTTGGATGTAAATACCCTCAAATTAAAGCTGCCAGTCTGCAGTTAAAGCACATCTTGTTTGTTTCATTTCAAATCCATTGTGGTGGTGTATAGAGCCAAAAATGTTAGAATTGTGTCGATGTCCCAATATTTATGGACCTGACTGTATATATATATATATATATATATATGTATATGTATGTATGTATGTATGTATGTATGTATGTATGTAGATAGATAGATATATTCTATGTGTAATCTCACACAAAAACACACACACCTTGCTGCAATAATCCTACTTTCTCCGGCAGTGTCCCTTGCAGACTTGCCGCTCTGGGATACAGTGCCAGTTGGGATTCTACACCCGGTGCCATGTCATGGAAATACCTCTATGGAGGTAGACAGAAGAGTTGGGAGGGTGCTCCAAGGGAGGTAGGAATGGTGACAGCTGCAATTAGACTTTAAACTTTTCCTGCCCAGTCTTGGCATCCCTCTGATAGGATCTTTACACTGAAGAGGGTGGAGAGGACTATCTGATCATATGACCATTGTGATTGACTGTCATTGTTTTGACACATCTGGCTCTCAATCAGTACTAGAGAATGGAAGTTGTCTGACAGCTCAGTCAGCCCCGGTTCACATATATGTGAATTGAATGGGTTTTGTACCACATCCGATTCGCATGACATGTGAACCAAAAAGCTTTTCTATGGAGCCAGTTCACATATGTGCATGCCGGCCGCGGTGCGTATTCAAAAACAGTCCGTGAAGATTTTCAGCCCAGTTCAGGTGTGATTTTCTAATGTCATACACTTTAAAAATTCACACCGAGGTTGCACCGGACAAGGCTTGAAATTGCACTGCAAAGCTTAGGCTTAGTGTGTGGAGCATGAGCTCAACACGGACACCTTGGTCCATGAACACATATGTGTGGCCATTAGATCCCACGCTCTTTGCCGCTACACATATGTATTACCTGGGCAGCATGAGGTTAAAGTTTTTTACATTTTTATAGAAACCAAATCATGAAAATGATAAAAGCATTCGTGAAGTAAAACTAAAGCTCATCCTTCTCTCTACCATTAAAGTGGTAGTAAACCGCTGAGAAAAAAACAAACAAACTGGCCCCTCCCCCACAGAGGATAGTCATAACGTACTACCATGCACCGCGTACTAGCACATTATGAAAGACTTAACTGTGAAACGGATTCCTCCAGCGGCACCCTGTCACTGCTGACAGGGAATCCATCTTCACCCAAACTTCTTCCAGGTTTGCTGGCTGTAGCTGCTTTAGCAGCCAAGGTGCGATGACATCACTCCTGCGCATGCGTCACTATTTACGGCCCAGAGCTTTCAAGGAACGGCACAGGTATGCCATTCCTTCAGAGCGCATGCGCCGGTGACGTCACCAGCAGTGACACCGGTAAATATCTCCTAAACTGTGCACGGTTAGGAGATATTCACGGTACCTACAGCTGAACCTTATTAAAGGCCTACCTGTAGGTACAAAGCAAAAAAAGGGAGTTTACTCTCACTTTAAGTGATCCCCAGAGGTTCTGGTATTTGATTGTTCTATGATAGGGGCCTCCAAAAAAAAAAAAGTTTGAGCCAGGTTAAGTTCACGTTAAAACCTAACCTCAAGCCTAACCGTAATGTAACCCAACCTCCAAAACCTGAACTGTCAGCTTGTTTCAGCACTGAATTCATAGTGCCCATAACTTCTTCCAGGTTTACTGTAACACATTCCTTCACAGAGCTGCATTCTGATCCAGGCTGAAGTTCTGAGACCTCTCCACACCCCTCTACATATCTATAGGCAGACAAGCAGTCTGTTATCCCCAAACTATTAGTTCGGGTTTTTCACATACCTATCATCTCCAAATCAAATTACCACATCGGGGGCCTTTACTATTGAGCGCTCCAAATGCCTGTGCTTCAACTGCTGGACAAATGCAATCTGACTCCTTCCATTTGCTTTACAAATGTGGCACATCATTTGCTTATGGTGCAAAGTGACTCCGTGTTAAAGGAGTCAACTGCTTTTTGTAAAGTGAGATGAGCATTTGAAGGTAAAGTGTGGTCCTTTTTTATGTTGTGTGATGTTTTTGTTTTATTTTTTTTACCTAAAGCCTTTTTGGGAACTACATTCCTAAGAGTACTTGCCTCCACTTTTCAGCAATATAGCAGATGCATCCTCTGCCATTCGCTGTCATCTTCTCCCGGTCTTCCTCTGAGTGCTGGGTTTTTGGCCTCCTTGATAGGCTGATAGGGGATGATGTCATCTCATGTATGCCCACAGAAGTAAGTCGTTCTGGCACAGCCAGAGTGTCCTGGGAATGCATGCTGAGCTGCCCATGTGTACATACAATAGAATACTGCAAGCAGGCAGGTAAGTGTGTATTGCAGAAAAGACAGGATAGGTCTCTTCTGAAGCAACAAAGAGCTGCCTGCTTTCAGTTTTTGACAAGCTTAGGTTCCCCTTTCATTAACCTCCCTGGCGGTATTCCCGAGTGTAGCTCGGGGTAAAGTTTCAGTACCAAAAGCGGTAACCCCGAGCTAAACTCGGCAATACCATGAGTCGCTGCTCCGGCATCTCTTCTAAACTTACCTTGTCCTGCGCTCCCGCAATGTCCCTCCTGCAGTGTCCCCGGCAATGTAATCCGGCATCCGTCTTCTGGGTTCCATGCCCTGCGAGCGTCGGGACGTACGGGGGACGGAATAGGCGGGAAATTTGAAAATGACAAAAAGTGACATTCACTCCATACACTAAAATCACATGGTAAAACATTACTGTATCAAACCATTTCACATACATTTGTCCCGAGTGCTTTGTCCTGTGCCCTGCCTGCATTTTTACTGTTCTTTCTGCCTGGAAACTGAGAAACATCCATGGCGTCCAAAAAAGCATCCCTTTAGGTAAAAATCGGTTTTAGACCGGCTAGAGAACAGCGATAGTAAATCAGAACCACTTGCAGAACTGAGTGATAATGATTCGTGGGGAAATTCGTCATCAGACACTGAAAATGATTTTGCGACTTTGCTCAGTGATGTGCGAACTTGGCGCTATATTTCAAATTTCAGTGTTTTTGGTTTGATTATATTGAATTACATTTATTATTATATATTTTTTTTATGATTATTAAATTATTTATGATTTCGTGTTTAAAATTTTAGCATACCCGGGATGTTTACTAGACTCTTGTTCGGAAAAATTTCAGTGAGTTATTCCTAAAAATGACAGGCCTACAATAAAAAAAACTACATATTTCCATGCAAAAAAAGTACCGCTTTGAGCACAGAAATATGGACTTAATCAGACCGCTAGGGAGGTTAAACATCACAATAGCTGCATATGTTGATATGTAATCCTTTTACATTCACTTAACTTTTTTTTTTTTTTTGCTTATGTTTTTCCACTTTCTGGTCTTTAGAGGCACTGGTGATGTAGCCCTGGCCTCACCCCTGCACTTGGGAAGGCCACATCACGAGTGCCTTCCTGGGAAATCTCATCTCTAACTGTGAAATCTCATGGAATCTGAGGGGAAAGGCATCCCCCCCCCCCCATGATGTACACTGTCACATGTTCCTGAAGTCTGAATTCCAGAAAGTAAAGGGAGATGGATCTTTCCACCCTTAGTGAAAATGCCCACTGCGAGATGAATAGGGAGGAAAATAATTTGATCCCCTACAGTCTGGCTTCCGACCCCTACACTCCACCGTAACCACCCTACTCAAACCCACCAATGACCTGCTAACCGCCAAAGCTAATGGCCACTACTCAGTGCTCCTACTCCTCGACCTCTCCGCGGCTTTCGACACAGTCGACCACCCCCTCCTACTCAAAAAAAACTTTACTCTATTGGCCTCAGAGACTCCGTTCTCTCCTGGCTCTCTTCCTATCTATCACAGCACTCCTTCAGTGTTACCTATAATGCTGCCACCTCCCGCTCGCTCCCCCTCTCTGTTGGGGTCCCTCAAGGTTCCGTCCTTGGGCCCCTTCTCTTCTCCATCTACACCTCCTCCCTTGGCCAACCGATACACTCCCACGGCTTCAACTACCATCTCTATGCCGATGACGCGCAAATCTATCTCTCTACCCCTCGCCTCACCCCTTCAGTCTCCGCCCGAATCAGCCTACTGAACGACATATCAGATTGGATGTCACTCCACTTCCTCAAATTAAACCTGTCCAAAACCGAGCTCCTAGTTTTCCCCCCAGCCCACGCCCCCCCCCCCCCACTTTTCCATCACGACCAACACCGCCTTCATCAGTCCCACCCTGAAAGCCAGAGTACTAGGTGTCATTCTAGACTCCAATCTGTCCTTCCAGCCCCAGGTCCAATCGCTGACAAATGCATGTAGATTCCACCTCCACGACATCTCCAAAATACATCCATTCCTAACCCCAGAAACTACTAAACAACTCATTCACTCCCTTGTTATATCACGACTTGACTACTGTAACTCCCTCCTCACCGGCTTACCTCACCACAGGCTATCCCCGCTTCAGTCTATCCTGAATACTGTGGCCAGACTCATCCACCTTACCAGCCGCTCCGTATCCGCCACCCCACTCTGCCAATCCCTCCACTGCCTTCCGATTGCCCAACGGATAGAATTCAAATTACTAACATTGACGTACAAAGCTGTTCATAACACTGCCCCAAACTACCTCACCGACCTGATATCCTTATACCACCCAGAAGGTACTCTCTGCTCCTCACAAGACCTCCTACACTCTAGTTCCCTTGTCTCCTCCTCCCATGCTCATCTCCAGGACTTCTCCAGGGCTTCCCCCATCCTCTGGAACTCACTACCCCAATCCATCAGACTGTCACCTACCCTCTTCACCTTTAGGCACACCCTGAAAACCCATCTCTTCAGGGAAGCCTACCCCACCCTCACCTAATTGCCAATCTCCACTCTTCCTACCACTCCATCCCCCACAGCTATTTCCTCCTGTACCACTATCCCCTCCCTTCTAGATTGTAAGCTCCAAGGAGCAGGGCCCTCGAACCCCTCGTCTATTGTACTGTATTGGTACTGTACTGTCTCCCATTATAATGTACAGCACTGAGCAAACTATTGGCGCTATATAAATGCTGTATAATAATAATGTACAGAAAGGGAAGAAAAAAAAAATCCTGCAATTGTCTAGAAGTGTATCTTTTTTTTGTACATTACCATTTAATTAACATTTCTAAAGCTGTGTGCGTTGTATTTTTTTTTTTTTTTTTTTGTTGAAAGGGTGACGTTCTTCTTTAAGGAATCTTGCTCCGGTGTAAAGTTCTGCTTTATTGCTTTGAAGCACTATACAATGGTTGTACTTTACTGCTAGTTTTCACAGTGTACATCTAAAGCAGTCCATAGATCATAGTGGGGTTTTTTTTTTGTTTGCTTTCAGCCAGCAGGTTGAGTGTAAAAAACAAAAAAAAAAAAATCTCCATTTCCCCCATCCACACATTCGAAGGTGGATGTGGGAATCCTCCCTGCTAGCTATTGTATTCTGACAGCGGGGTGACTTACCCACCATCCGAATACACTGAGCATCGCAGCGATGATCCAGCATGGAAAATCTGAAAGGGTGGTTGTACAGAAGTCGATCAATAGAATCCGTAGATTGACTTGGATTGAAATATTGACTGTTGTAACTCCCTCCTCGTTGGCCTACCTAATCGCAGGCTATCCCCTCTTCAGTCTATCATGAATGCTGCTACCAGACTCATCCACCTTACAAACTGTTCCATATCTGCCATCTATCTCTGCCAATCCCTCCACTGGATTCCCATTGCCCAACGGATAAAATTCAAAACATTAACAACATATAAAGCCAGACTATCGCCTACTCTGCTCACTTTTAGCTGATCTCTGAAAACCTATCTCTTCAGGGAAGCCTATCCTGCCTTCAGCTAATAATGGGATCTTCTACTCTTCCTACCAGTCCATCCCCCACAGTTATTACCTTTTTTGTACCACTAGCCCCTCCCTCTTAGATTGTAAGCTCCAAGGAGCAGGGCCCTCCTAACACTCTTGTATTGAACTGTATTGTTGCTGTATTGTCTCCCTTTTATATTGTAAAGTGCTGAACAAACTGTTAGCGCTATATAAATCCTTTACAATGGTAAGAAAATATGTCCAATCCTTGCTGAATCAGACACATTTCGATCCCTCTAGTACTGGCTTAAGGTATTACTAAACCCACAACAGTAAAATCAGTCTGTATATGCAGTAAAGCATGCTTGTTATACTCACTTTGGCACCTAAGGGGTTAATCCTCTGCATTGTGTAAAAAGGCCATTTGATCCTGTCTTCTCTGATCCTCCCCTTCTTCTACTGTCCCCAATCCATCTGATAGTACAGAGCTCTAGGAGTCACTCTGCACATGCTCTGGTGTATATTGTAGAGAGTTTTTATAGGAGGGTGCATGCGATCAGCACAGAGCCAATCAGCATTGTCCAGACAGGGGTCATGCAGCCTCATAGAACAATCAGAAGAGAATGAAATCTCCTCCACCTACAAGCTTTAACCAGTACTCCGCTGGGTACTGATAGAAGTCAAAATACTGCTATGTACTGCTGATGAGAAAAGGTATTTAGCAGTTTATATTTACTAAAATAATTGCATTTCCATGTTCTGTGTACTGTGGGAGACCAGATATAGTGAATGCTGGGTCCAGGGAGACCAGATATAGTGAATGCAGGGTCCAGGGAGACCAGATATAGTGAATGCAGGGTCCAGGGAGACCAGATATAGTGAATGCAGGGTCCAGGGAGACCAGATATAGTGAATGCTGGGTCCTGGGAGACCAGATATAGTGAATGCTGGGTCCTGGGAGACCAGATATAGTGAATGCAGGGTCCGGGGAGACCAGATATAGTGAATGCTGGGTCCTGGGAGACCAGATATAGTGAATGCAGGGTCCTGGGTTTAGTATCACTTTAAGTCACCTGAAAAAAATTGAAATCGCTGCTGTCCCTCTGGCTGATATCATCTTTCTCCTCATCTCCTGTTCTGTAAAACTTTGTATTTCCCATCACTTGCTGTTCCTATGACACTGGACACCAGGAACAATAGAGGGTGGATACAGATGGCAAATAAAGAAACCTGACAGGTTCTAACTGAAATCTAATCTATCGCAAAAAAAAAAAATGTTTTTGCTGTTTATTAATTTTAAAAGAATACACAACTGATCTAAACTCGACTCTTATCCAACATAACTAAATGGGGACTGAAGTTCCTCTTTCAATAATACTTGTTGATCCTGACATTAACGTCCTTCAGGCATTTCGTTTTCTAAGGTGACAACGCTCTATTCCTTTTCCTCAAGTGTGCTCTTGCATTGTCGCTCTGTTACAAAGGCCCCTGGTCTAGACTGTAAGTGGCCATGACTGCATACTGTAGGTTACACTGTTGTCAGCACCAGCAAGCCCACTCTGAGCAATAACATGCAGCTACTGCTAGAGAGACTGAATGTAGACTGGCAGTGGTTGCAAAGAGGCTGCAGCACCCAACAAAAGAGAAAAAAGAAATTGTTTTTTAAAAAGAAAAAAACATGCCAATTGTTTTGATACACAGTACTTTGGCAAAGTAAATGTCACCCAGATACAAAGGCATACTTCGGGAGTGTCTCCTTGGTCCCCGACCACAGTACTCCTTGATTCTGCGCACCAACCTCCATGTCGTTTCGGGATACATTAGTGACATGAAGGCCCATGCAAAGGACCATTGATCACCTTAGAAGGCCAAGGAGATTGGCCCTACCTGGGGTGTCTGTTTCCCAGTAGACTTCAGCAGATTTCTTTTGAATGGAGTGGTGTTCCAGTGGTACAGATAGTGGCAAAGGTAAATATTTAGGCCCCTTTTTACATCTGTACCCTCCATTTCATCTCAGCTGGAGATCCTAGACTGATCCCTTGCCGAGTTGTTATTCCTCCTGTCTTCTGCTGTAATCCCTTTTGAACCCCTGTCCATTCCATTTTTTCCTCCCTCTATGGGTGAGAACATTTAAGTTGATGTGTGTCTGCCTATATCCGCCCACATAAGGTCAGTAAAAGTGGACCTGGACACAAACTTATTGCATTTATTCCAAAGAACCTGAATGGAGCCAGATGTGGACAGATATAGATGGACACAACTGGCCACCCATAGGGATACGTTGCAATCACACGTCAAAAATGCTCTGATTGAACCCCCATGTGAAAGGGTGCTTGGTCTCTAGTTTTGCAGGTATGCCCATTTCCGATTTGGGCATCCCTTTACATTGCACAATGTCTTTCATATAGATTATATATTAATCCTTTCTAAACCTGAACTCTTCTTATACACTGCTCTAACCAGCCTATATATGGACAGTTTTCCACCAACATTTAATGTTTGCCTTGTAGCATTTTGCCTGTTAAGTTTATTGCCGACAGATGTCAAAGCCTCATTATTATTAAACAATGCAGAACTGTGTAAATTTAGCAAGATCATTTAACGAAGAGTTAAAGACCTCCCTACAGAAATAGACGAAAAAAAGTTCTAAATCCTTTGAACAACCATGCCAGATGGTTTTAGCGTTAAATACTTTGCAATGCTAAATGAACATCTAATCCCACATCTAAAACCGTCGTATCATAATATTTTTACATATGGCTGTTCTCCCAAAGATTTTAATAAAACCAGAATTATACAACCCAGTATTTTTTTATTATTCACTGAGGCGAGATCCAGATGATGGCGTTGTATATTGCATATAATTTCTACGTTTTCTTTGGCGTGCTTTATGGATCTTGACCAGAAACTAACCACATAAAATATTTCTTGAAATAATAGACCGCAGAGCTGTCTAATTTGACATTGACATGAGGTTAGCACACAAAATTGTAAAATGATGTTTGTAGATATTTAAATCTTTAAAAACTATTCTTAAAACAGCATGAAGTAACTGTTTTGGCGGCCTCTCCTTGTACAGCAAACCTTCACTTTAGAAACTTTTTTTTTTTTTTTTTGTTTTACTGTTCAAGACTAGAGGCCTATTCAGAGCTATGTTTGTGTTTTAATTTTTGTACATTACGTAAAGGTAGCCCATTCACTTAAAGAGCCCTTAACTAGAATCAATGTATGAAAAGCTTGTGTATTCTCATCAGTTTTGTGGTGTCTAGATCAGCAGATGAGTTTTTAAATTATAGATGTTCTTTGTGGGCTATTTAGATTGAATAGCATCTCATATTAATGCACATGTTGGCATGCATCATAATCAATGCTAATGTGTTCTGTTGCGCAAAGTTGTGAAAGGAACCTAAAATTTGCATTTGTGTCCGCACTTAGCTGATGCTTTTCAATACACAAAATTCCTAGACCAGCCTCGTTTGACCTTTTTTATTCCAGAGGAACCCTTAAAATGTAATTTTCAGGTCTCATGGAACCCCTGCTAAAATGAATCCATACACCTGGGAAGATTGGCCCTTAACCATTAGCCGCCCGGCCAATGGCCGTTTGGCGGCTTCAAATGCGCTGCTCCCGCACATGCGCAGTTTGCGGCGCAGCAGAGCGGCGCAGCAGTGCGATCTGTCACCGGCCGTGCACCTCGGACACGGCCGATGACAGATCCGAGTACCGGCTCCCGTTGCTGGTACCATGTGACCTGCTGTGACCAATCACAGCAGGTCACATGACAGTTGTATACAATGGATGGCTTCATTCATGATGCCATCCATTGTATACTAGTGCCTAGCTGTGAATGGTCACAGCTAATCACATGCACATGTCATGTGATTAGCTGTGACCAAATCACAGCTAAGCACAAAAAAAAAAAAAAAAAAGCTGAATGAATCGATTTCATTCAGGCAAATGCTTGCTTATAGCAAAGTCATTCTTTGCTATAAGCAAATTGTGTAAAAAAAAAAAAAAAAAAAAATACTGATCACTTCCCCAAAGTAGTACAATGTTACTATGGTAACATTGTACTACTTTGGTCATAGTAAAATATGAAAAATAAATCTTAAAAAAAATAAAAAAATGTAATAAATTAAATAGAATAAAAAAAAAATTAAAAAAAAATATATATTTTTTTTTTTCATACTGTCACCAGTCAGTGTCCCTGTTCACCGCCATGCCAGTTATATGATGACGCTGTACTGCACTGGTGACAGTATGTAAAAAAAAATTAATTTTTTCATTTTCCGAAAAATTATGACAAAAAAATACAACTTCAAAAAACTCGCCATGCCTCTTATGAAGTACGTCGGACTGTCTACTCTGCAAAAAGGGGTCATTTGGGGGATATCTGTACTATTCTGACATTCTTGGACCTCAAGAAATTAGATTGGCTGTCAGTACTTCAGGATTGATCAATAATCAGATCTATCCCATAGTTTGTGAACTCTATAACTTTCCTACAAACTAAATAATACATCCTAATTTGGGTTATTTTCACCAAAGACATGTAGCAGAATACATCTCGGCCTTAATTTATGAAGAACAATTATTTATTTGTAAACTTTTATAACAGAAACAAAGAAAAATGTGTTTTTTTTTTCAAAATTTTTGGTCTTTTTTTGTTAATTTAGAAAAAAATAAAAACCCCAGCAGTGATTAAATACCACCAAAAGAAAGCTCTAGTTGTGTGAAGAAAAGGATCAAATTTTAGTTTGGGTACAATGTTGTATGACCGCGCAATTGTCATTCAAAGTGTGAGAGCGCTGAAACCTGAAAAATGGCCTGGGCAGGAAGGTGTAAAATTGCACGGTATTGAAACGGTTAACATTGGTGGTCAGTGGGAAGAAGTCCTCCCTTTAAAATGGCGGTCAGCGTGAAGAATGTTCTCCTTTTAAAGCAGAGGTCCAGGCAGAATAAAAAAAAATTATTCAGCTGCAACAAAAATTGTAGCTGCCGGCTTTTAAAAAACGGACAGTCACCTGTCCCTAGATCCCGCGTTGTCCTCACACTGGCTTGGTTGACTGACCATCCTGTCTCCTCGGCGCCAGCATCTGCAGTGGGCGTGCCCAGCTTGCAGCTTCACAGCTGGGTGCCCACTACGCATGCGCAAGTAGCACTGCACCTTGTGAATAGTACCGTAGTCTTCTGGGATCTGGGATCTGTCATGTGTTCCAGAAGACTATGAGGAGGGATGGGGGAAGACTTTTGATCACCTAGGCGATTGCAGCAGAAGTGGGAGCAGGTACCTGTGAAATTGGGGTGGCCACTCCTTAATGGTGGCCATTCCTTAACGGGGAGAGGGGGACAAAGCCTTAAAGTGGAACTTGGTGCTGCCACCATTACAGACAGCTAAAAAGCTTATTGGTGTCCTGCTGCTTGCTCTGCAAAGTGGCATTGGACCCAGAAATATCCAGGCACCTTCAGATGGATGGTCAATCAGCCGCAGCTCAAGAAACCCCTAGCAACTTCTTGAGAAACTCAAGTTGGGAGTAATTGTCCTAGGTGGACAGGAGCAAAGATTGGAATTATGGCAGGGAGCTTTCACTGTTCGAGTATCCAAGACGTATCAGAGTCCAGGGACTAACTTGGACCACGGGGCTTCATCTCTTTCTTAAATTATTGATTGACCCTTTACTCTTTCCTGTACATGTTTCAGAAAAGAATACTTTTAGTATATTAGAGGCCATAAGCTTGCATGACCATATGAAACCAACTTTATTCAAAGTGGGTATCATTTATGAAATTGGTAAGAAAGAAAGCTCAAGGTTTATATCACACAGGGGTTTTGCTGGTGCACAGACATTGATTTGGAGAGAGAATGTTTTGTGGAAAATCTCTTTATATGGAATGTATAGTCTTATCTAGGTTTTTAAGACATACATGCAAAAGAGATTCATTTGATGTAATTAAATACTTAATATCTTTTAACATGTTTTTATATTGTTGCTTCTTTGTATGATCAGTATGCACTTGGAGGCCATGTTTACTCTTTATATACTCAGGTTCTACTTTCTTCTTTGCAGTGTCACACAATGGTTGTGCTTTACCCTATAATTCAGGTCCGATGAGTTGGCTGAGCAACCCCCCACCCGCGTGGTTTTATATGTTAACAATCAAACTGTGTGGCTACCCGTTGCTTTAGGGGATGGCTACCCGTTGCTTTAGGGGATGGCTACCCGTTGCTTTAGGGGATGGCTACAGCGCATACTTTTCCATTTTAGCTGCTTTCTATTATCTTGTTGTAGGGCTTCAAAACCCTGACACCTTGTTCATTCAGTAAGGAGGATTTTGAAGTTCCTTGTGCAATGGTGACCTCCATGCCATTTTTCAATGTCTTATCTTAACTCCCATCCCATAGGGGTGACATCACTGTTCTCTGTATACAACTATATAATTTACAACAAAATATTTTATATAAGCATGAAACATAGCATCACTAGCAAAAATCTATTATATTTTGGCCTACTGTGTGAAAAGCTGGATTACAATCTGTATCTGATTTCTACAAGTGTAAACTCATGTCACACTAGCAACTCTGTAGTAGAGATTTGTAATGGTTGCAAATTCCTCTGCTCGTTTCACTGGCATTAGCTGGATACACAGTTGCTGCTGATTACAATGCTTCCCTAGGCGGCCACAAATCGCTGGTGTGTCAAGGTCATTAGTGGCTTCATTGCAGAACATGGGTAGCTATGGGAAACTAAGAATGTAGTACAGGAAGCTATCAGACCTGAAAGCCTACATTGCACTGCAACTGTGCCGCAGGTAATATACACAGGTTTAAAAAAAAAATTGCTTTGAATAGGCATTTTTTGACAGACTTCTACCAAAGTATCTTCTACTAAAATCCTTACCAAGCAAATTTTGCAATATTAAATTTAGTCCTGCTTGAAGGGTCTTTTCACACCTTTGTGTGCATTGTGGTGCATGGTTTTGTGGTCCACCTAAAGCCCAAGTGCTCTTCTTCCTTTTTTTTTTTTTTTCTTAATTTTTTTTTTTTTTGGGGGGGGTGCTATTTCAATGTAATGAACGAATATGTGCCGATGGATTTTACCATGCATTACCACAAACACCACCCTAAACCCTGTTAATAAGTTGCTAATGGACTATGCTACAAATTGCTTCATGCAAGACCTTCTATTGACTTCAGATAATTTTTTCTTCGCACAAAAATATTAAGAAGAGCTGCTCCATAGCATAGACATTTCACTGTTGGGAGTATCTCCTTCTACACATCACTGCTATAAAATTGCTTGTGTGAAATGGGCTGAAATGGTTAAAATTCAGTTATTTTCATTATTTGTCTGTGGCATATAACATATGAAGGGTTTTTCTCTCTGGAGAGGCTTTTTCTGCAGACCCTGAGTGAAGTTTAGCTAATGGTTAACTTGAGGGTAAACTCAGCCCTTGGAATGGATTATGAGCACAGACCTCATTTCGGCAGGTGGGACAGACCATGCTGGGAGTTCAAGGTGCAGTGGACAAAATTAACAGCAGCAACTGTTTACTTTAACAAGCCCATTTAGGAAAACAATATAAAAGGCTTGCTGCACTGACACCACTCTGCTTGCCACAACCGCCGCCAGCGTCCTGTTTCCAAAACAAACTATAGTGGTATGTAATGGCAAAATAGCAAATAGGATTGTCTGCGTCTTAAAATAACAAAATAACATGACCCCAGTCTAATTTCAGGAAAAGTTCAGCCGGTGTGTGGAAAAAATGCTTCTTGTTTATTGGTGACCACATATATTTAACTGCCAGTGGCATAACACTTTAACATTGTATGTCTAGGACAAGAAAACAACATATCTTCCCCCATACATGTACATTTTCCACGTATAATCACTTTAAATGCTAAAGTCTGGAAAAATACCTTCCGATGTGCCAGAAAATTAAGGGGTCCCCAACTTCCTGTTTTATCTGACAACAAAGTGCCTGCTTAACTGAAATAACAAGCTGTGTTGTCAGCTCTGCCACCCAGCCTTGAACATCTCCATAACTTAAAACCCAACTGTGGGCAACTAAAAATGTTGCTGCACCCACATTGCAAGAGTTAATTGCGTGTTTAGGTTTGGGGGAACAATAAGATTCTCTACTCTGCTGCTAGACTTGTCTCTGCAGTGTCTTCTCCTCCAATCTCCAGTTGTCAAAGTCCATAGCCCTGCAATGGAGGTGTTGACTCCAAAGGACAGCCCACTGCTGGAGGGTATGGGAGTACCATCTGCCTAGGATATTAGGTAAGTAAATGTTTTCCTTCTCCTATAAACAAAACAAGCAATTAACCCTTGCAGTGGGGGTGTTTACATTTTCTTGGTATTGGGCTTTAATGGTGTGCACTTCTATAGTCCAAACTGGATAGGACCAATGCATATCCCAACACTACCTGACATTTCAGGTCAATGGAAACACAGTGTTGTCAGGAAGCTGGGTGCCCACTGAATTTCTTTACTTGCAGCATTTACAAAGACAAACAACATGGGTAGATTTGTAATTATTGCAGAAATATACTGGTTTTTTTTTTTGGGGCCAGACATTCACTTTACCAAAGTGCAGGGTTGAAGTGTATGGTTTGAGGGAAGGTCCGGGCCCTTGCCTGCTCTGGTCTACAAGCTCAGATGTGACCACAATTCCTTTGTACTGACTGACAGTGTTTTGACCTTGTGAAATTGCTAAGATTTACTGTTAATCCTGTGAGATGCTTTATACCACCAGTTTTGTAGCCTGAACACATTTTAGTGACCTCACTAGGGCTTATGAGCTTAGGTGCATGAAACCTATTATTTTCAGATGGACACACATGCTCATATCCTTAACCTTGTGTTGTACTACCTCAGAACGTGAACTGACCATTCCAATATTTTTTGTTTTTGTTTTTTGGCTTCTGGACCTGTCCTGTCTGCTGGGAAAACCTAAATCCTTCTAGCTATAGCCAGATGTTTGTTGAAAATAGCATATGAAATGGCGTAGTAGTCAAAGACTAAACAATTAGTACTTTCCAACATGTTGTATGCTTTGCTGATGACTACTAATCATGCCATTGTCTAGTCCAGCCTTTCTCAACCTTTTTTTACTCCAGAGAAACCCTTAAAATAGTTTTCAGGTCTAGGGGAATCTTTGGTAAAACCAACTAATCAGGAATCTCTAGGAAAGTTGCCCCTTAATTGGGTTAGTGTGAAGAATACCACCCTTACAATGGTGGTCAGAATGCCATTCTTACAGTTAGATAACAAAATAACTTGGCGGCATGTTCTGGCCTTAGAATTATACAGATCCCATTGGATGGGAAGTGACCAGACACCACTCGGGGAACTCCTTGACACCTTTGGAAGAATTCTAAGGTTCAAAAGAACTCCGGTTTAGAATGGCTGCTCTAGAAACAGAAGCAGCTTTGAATTACTTTTGATTTACAATTTAACATTGCCAATGAACTATAGGAAAATACAGTTGCATCCAGCCTGAGAGGAAAGAGAGACTAACGGAGGTCTCGGGGTTTTATGCACTGAAAATATGTGAAGCCTCGTTGCAATGTTAAAGCACCTCCTATGAAATGTGGTTCTACTCTTGATTTATGAGATCCTAAAGATTAGGACCACACTTTCCAGAGGTGTCTTGAAGTGGTATTGTGGTTTCACATAAATTTGCTACTAAGAGCTCTGTTTTTAATCTGCTGTTTATTGCCCCAACTGCATTTCCTTTCCTGTGTTAGACTGGGCAGCTGAATTTTTTTTTTTTTTTTTTTTTGGTTATGCTACATTCAAATATTGCAAAAGCAGGGCAGAAAAACAACCATTGATCTGGTTAGACTGGCAAGGTAGATTTTTCACTGCCTTTTTATTCTGTTTGTTTACGGCAGCCAAAAATTGGAGACAAAACAATAAAATTGTTTTTCTTTAAAACTTTGGGATGACCACTTAGGCAGTGACCAGCTTGGGGTAAGGTGATTGATGAAGATGGACCTTTGTGTTTGACAGCAGCAAAGCTGGAACTTTTTTTTTTTGGACTATCTCAAAAAAGAGTTTACTTTTACAGCATGTTGCTGGCATTTTATATGTGGATGTACCAACTGCTGTGGCTTGCTTTATCTTGAACTGTTGCTCAACGTGTGTTCAGGGCTTCTTGTACGGTGTGTGTGATGATCTGGTTGTTTCCATAACCCAGTGTTTCTCAACTCCAGTCCTCATGGACCCCCAACAGGTCATGTTTTCAGGATTTCCCTCAGATGAAACAGCTGTGGTAATTACTAGGGCAGTGAAACTGATCAAATCACCTGTGCAAAATAATGGAAATCCTGAAAACATGACCTGTTGGGGGTCCATGAGGACTGGAGTTGAGAAACGCTGCCATAACCTTACAGCTGTGTAAGCAGCCATACTGGGTAGGGCCCAGGGGCGGACTGAAAACTCATGGGGCCCCCGGGCAATAGGGGATCATGGGGCCCCTGTGTCCTTGTCCAAACTCAAAAAAAGCCTATGAAAAAGGTACCAGGGGCATCTCATGGGGCCCCCTACTGACCCCGGGCCATCAGGCAGTGCCTGAGTTTCCAAATGGTCAGTCCGCCCCTGGTAGGACCTAATAAAGAATAGGACTTTCCACAATGATGTTGGGAGTTGCAAGAAGCTGGCCATATATGGATCAACATTTGGGCAGTTCAGTAGAGACCGAACAAATTTTGCTCCATGTATGGGCACCCTGGTATCGATCAACTTATGTGCAACCAGCCTGTTGGGTTTTTCTCAATTGATTAGTGCCACCAGCTACAGCTGGCAACACTAATCATTATGTTCTGCCGGCAGTGAAGGCTGCCTGCCAGCAGTACACAATAGTGCTGTGGGAGGGATTCCCCCATCAACACTGACTTACTGGGGAATCTAGCAATTTTTTTTCCTTCCACCTGTGGTGGGAGGAAAACAAATCCACATAATCTATAGCCTGCCTAAGTGCATTCCCTGTCAGTAAACAAATGAAGGATTAGGAGAAGTAAGCTTCCCATAAATGGAGTCTGTTGCAAGAGAAATGGTTGACCACATGGATCTGCATTTTCTGGTGAGCAAATGTACCATTTCACTGGTTCTTTCTCTGTGATGGCCCCTCACATCCTACTCTGTCCAACCACAGCAATACAAAGCCAGAATTAATCTAGGATTAAGCTCGATCAGGGTGAAATGCGTCAGTGTGGTGTGGCCAATGAGCTGGGACTGTAGCTGAACCTTTTACTTTGAGATGTGTTTGATAAACAGAGTGTGGGCCATGGCTTTGTGTTGCTGTCCTGAGTAGCAAAAAATCCCAGCTTGGATGACCTAAACTTTTTTGAAGATAAGCAGAAGAAATATTTTATTTCTGACAACAAATATAGAAAAAAACTTTATTCTCCTATCCAGAAGTATCTTTAATATTCAATTGTATAATATTGAACTAGAATGAATCTCCTACTAACTGTTTTTTTCATTTTTTTTTTTGCAGCTCAGACTGGGTGGAGATCATCGAGCCGCGCTCTCGTGAGCGCATGTATGTGAACTTGACGACTGGAGAATGTGGTTGGGAGCCTCCCCCAGATGTCCAAGTGCGCCAGTGCGATGAGAACCAGTGGTGGGAGCTGTATGACCACCAGAGTGGCCGCTTCTACTACTACAATGCCTTGAGTAACCAGACGGTTTGGCATCGCCCACCTCAGTGTGACATTGTACCCCTGGCTAAATTACAAGCCATGAAACGCACATCCCAGCCCAGCCTTGCATTTCGTGCCAGTCAAGAGCGGATGTCTCATAGGGGCAGCACAAGCAGTGATGGATCTAGTATTCCCGTTGAGGTTCTCATGCTCCAAGAGTCAGATTATGGGAAGGATGGAAATAAGAGAAGAGGAGACAGTATGGACAGCAGGAAGGATTCTGGAAGGTGAGCCACTCTAACGTTTTATTATGGTTGTGTTCTAAATACAATAACAGCCAGTTGGTGGCCAGTTTAAAGTATAATTCCTGCTAAAACCTTTTTTTCCCCCTACATTCTGGATAGACTTGGGAAAGGTGTTACATTTTTATTGCTTACTGTACCCAGTTTGGAGATTTCACCTTAGTTAGGCTGGTCATACATATAGTAGGTTTTCGAAGGAACCTTCTTACAAAACTTTTCATTAGTTGATTCACTGACCTGACAAACGTCATTCAAAACTACTGCAAAATTGAATTTGCTTTTAACATTCGATTTTGGAATTTTAATGTAATTTCCCCGAGGAAAAAAAAATCACTTAGAAATTTTGTTTAAAAATTTTATTTTTTTTTTTAAATCTTATTTCTTTGAATTTTTGTTACCATGGTCATCAACGAACATTGATTTGACCACACTAACAATTTTGGCAATGGAATGCACGTTCCTGAAACAAACGTTTTTGAATAAAATTCTCCTAGGATATGGCCAGCTTTACAACTTTGACAACATGTGATGGCAGGATAGGTAATGATGAGAGCAGTTGTCACTGGGACAGGAAGACACAGATAATGGTGGTAGTAGTAGTAGTAATCTGAAAGACGTCCTATCCTTTACCTGCTTACAAAAAGGGTATTTTGGTTGCAGTCTTCTCCACTGGAGAGATTTTCCATCAATTCCTGTCCCAACCAGACGTAATGGGAAATTTTCCCAATGGAGCCACAGATCGCAAAAATAAAAACCCTGTGTGGCTGTATCTCTTCCCAGTCTGCTCAAAATTAAAAGTTTTGACTTTTTGTCCTCTGGAAACCTTAAAACTTTTCACAGTGTGATAGTCGACTTTTTATTGCCCAATTATATGTTTTTTTAGATACCTACAAAGTTCATCATGCCCTTACAAACCCAATTTTCCTCTCTATACCCACAACCACTGTCCAATACCCTTAGGGAAGTGATTAAAGGGGAGGAATCTCAAAAATTGATCTCTACATTTTATAGCATGTTACTCCCGCCCTCTGTGTCTAAATTGGCCTATGGGCTTGGATTGCACTGGGAAGCTGATGTGGGAGAGATGGACGATGAAGACTAGAGAGAGGTATTGGACACTCGCAAGGCAGTGTCACCTAGGTTTTTGGATCATCTCCCTCAACTATATATTATACAGCGTTCCTATCTTACCACACTTAGACTAGCCTGCTGCAAGAGTGTCTACAATACAACTCAAGGGCATACCTACAGGGGTTGAAATTTCAGCCCATTCCCATGCTGCAGGTGGCCCCCCCATATGCCTGGATAGGAGGAGTGGTGGGGTGGCTGCAAATAGAGGAATCAATCTCTCTATGTTCCTCCTGCAGCCGCTGAATGCTTGCAAGAGGGAGAGGAGGAGAAGCGGCATTTAGCGGCTGCAGGAGAAAAATGGAGAAATCAGTTCCTCTATGTGTAGTTACCCTTGCTGTAGCTAACCCTCCTATCCATCTTCTTTGTGCTGTCTGGCCCCCCTTGTGTTGTTTCCTGGCATTTTGGGGGAAAAAAACAAAACCTTATCACTAATTTTGCTTGTAACTACTACTTTGTGTTTTATGTTCTCTCTGTGCTCCCTTGTGTATACCTACTTAAATAAGGATAGCTGTTTCAATTTAAAAAAAAAAAAAGTTTTGGCTGAATTGGCGTTTCTAAAGGTCAACTTCACATCACTGCCACCAAATTACAGAACCACATGATGGGGTCATGTTCCTATTTAGCAAAATTCCAAAATGTGGAAATAACCCATTAATGGGGGAGTCCCAGGTTTGAGGCAGTGACACTTTTGTAGTGGGGGATAAAAGTTTCAACAGGGAAATATACCATCCCAGTTGTGATTAAGAAATGAAGTGCTAGACTCAAAAGGCACAGAAATACTACAACAGGTCATAGTTCTGATGAAGTAAAATAACGTGTTTTCCTGCTTTGCCTAGTCAAAAAAGATAAAGGATTAATTATGGCCTCACTAGTGTTTGACTTGTTAATTTAGATATCAGGAGTGAGGGTGGCCATTGGGTTAATTCCTAGGCAGCTGCTCAAGAACAGATTTCATTATATAATCAGGACTTCAGAGAGGAGATAAACAGCTGAATCATTGCTAGAAGTACATTTGTACCTTTTAACCATGTGACTTCATAACCAGCGTAGATTAAAGCATGCATTTTCCTCTGATTTCATACCATTTTCCCTTTAATAACATGGATGAGGCATTACCTGGCTCTTCCTTTGATGTACTGGAAGGATCCCTTCTCTGCCTACCACTGTCACTGGTGCCAGCAATCACAAGCACACGCTGGGACTCGTCCTTCAAGACTTGGCAAACAGAGCTCAGAAAATAGTTTGTTCACAGCAGATTGGCAAATGGGATGTGATAATGACACCTTTTATGGCTAGCAGATGTTTGATGCTTTCCCAGCTGCAGTCCAGCCTGTACTTTGCTGGCAGAGCATTGCCTATGATCCCCTCGAAACTGGAGCAGTCTATTTTTATATCTATAATATTTTTTTTTTTTTTTTTTTTACTAAGACCCGAATCCTCAGGTCAGCTGCTAGAATATGCTTTCCTGGCCTAACTTAAAGGGAGAATATGCTTTCAATTTGTGCAAATTTAGAACGTTTTGCAATGTTTACATTAAAGTAAATGTTAAGTTTGTCTTTCCAGGTTTGCTGTACCATATTTTTTATATTTGTAGGTTCTCCGAGCAGTAGACTTTTTTTTTTTTTTTTTCATGCCAGTCACTTCACTTATTTTAATAATACCTGATAAAATCTTGGTACATAGAAATATAGAGTGCCTTGTCCAGGGGCGGACTGACCATTTGGAAACTCGGGCACTGCCCGGGGTCAGAAGGGGGCCCCATGAGATGCCCGTGGTACCTTTTTCATAGGCTTTTTTGAGTTTTGGCAAGGACACAGGGGCCCCATGATCCCCTATTGCCCAGGGGCCCCATGAGTTGTCAGTCCGCCCCTGGCCTTGTTGTTTAGTCTGCCGAATGGTAGACTAGGAAGCTGGTCTAAAATCAAAACATTTTTGGATAGGGTAGCAAAGGGTTTTACATTTGCTTTTAACAAAAAAAAAAATTCCTTTTGATGTGCTTTAATGAGTAAATATGTGTAGTGCTTACCCCCTAAAGGACCCATTATGTTGTCCCAGGGTTCTTCCCCAAACAAGTGTGTTAGCAGCCATGCACACAGTCAATCATATTGCTCCATAAATGGTCTAGTGTAGTAATTGCCAAACTGTGGCCCGGGGGCCAGATGCAGTCCTTTGCTTGCTTTTATATGGCACTTGGGGCACTATTTTATTCATTTACACCAATGAAGGGCACAGTTCCTACCTATGACCTCAACGATGGGGCACAGTTCCTCCCAATGACAATGGCTTGTTTAGTTTGACCGATCCTGGGACATTGTGTGCTAGCGATGGCCACAGTCCGGCACCCCTAAAATCTGAAGGACAGTAGACTGGCTATTTGCCTAGAACATTTGGAGACCCTTGCAAAGGATATATATATCCTTGTATCCTTCTCTATTTTTTTTATATGGTAGATTATGACTTGAACGTGGTTGGAGTGCAGGGTAACTGGGGGATACTCCAGTAACATAAAGTAGTAACTTGAGGACACCTGTCTCTCAGATCTTCCCACTACAGTCCTTGCAGCAGCAAATAACGGACTGAACTACACAGGGACACCATAAAAAATGTCAACCTTTAAGCTCAAGCTGACACTGATGCAAGAGGGACACCAGCAGCTCGCAGTCACTAGGCTTTCACACATCGATCTGTACTCAAAAATGTCCTTGGATAGTTGGATGCCTCCTTCTAATATCAGCCGGACATGTCTCCCATGTGGTCCCTAGACCATATCCTCCAGTAACTTGGTCAGTCAGTGCCAGCAAAGTTAATTAGAATAAGTCCTCCAATTAACACAGCTGGGACCTCGATGATCAAATTAAGAGCACAGCTGGAATGCCCAGAAGGGCAGAAGCCCTTCAGGCTGGAAATTTCTCTAGGTCGAGAACCCCTCTGCTCTAGGCCTCAAACTATTTATGTACGCTTCCAGCCACCTACTGGGCACCCTCCCCCAGGGATTAGCTGGGACCACATAAATATTAAGGCTGTAGATTTGACTCTCCCAACCTACTACTTTCCAGAACTCTTCAGAAGGCAGGAGGAAGCAGTCAAATCCACAAGCAGTGAAACTCAGAGCAGCCCAAAGCAATCACAAGCCGTTTCACTAATTAAGAGGAGCTAAAGAACTATATTTACCTAACCTAGCTAGCACCTGTAGGAGGGTGCTACATACAGTTCCTGATCCTGGCTTTACTTCTTGTTAATCGACTGATCCATAGTCTCCTATTTGGTGAGATTGTCCCTCTATCAGGAACCAAATTTATCAGTCCCTATTTTCCTCTTTAGTTGGTTTGATGCAAAGACCTCTATAGAACCTATACTAAATAGTTATACAACACTAAACCTTTATCCAACCTTTAAATTATTACATGTTATTTTGAAAATAAACAACCTTTGTAAATCGAAGTTTGTGAAGCTGGGTGGTGCCAACAGGGCCACCCGTAGCTCAAATTTCAGCTGATTTTGTAGGAATCTGCCAAAATTCGAGCCATGTATGGCTGGCATAAAACCATTTGTGTCGTTTTATTGAAAAAAATTCTAAACAGCCATTTGGAATGCTAGAATGGGCTGGTAATTCCAAAGTTGGATGGGTTGAACTTCAGTGAATAGACATGCAGGAAGAAGTGAAGGGTGTGAACAGTTCCCCTTTTCCTCTTTTGCAGCCTGGTATGTGGCAGCCTTCTTTTCACGCTTGTATATGCATACTGGCGGCTTCTTTCACTTGCACACCCATATATCGGGATTGGCAGAGGCACAGAAAACTGGCTGAACAGAGCAGCTGTTGCTGGATTCCGTGCAGTCAGCAGATCAAGGCGTGTGTATCTCTCTCCCTGCGTACAATGGATTCTTTCATACACTGACTATAAAGTCCATCCAGGGAGAGAGGACAGACATCTGCACTATTGTCTGCTCTGGAACTTCTAAGGAAACTTCAAGATGTTTCTCAGATGCCATCACTAGCTATTTGCACAGTCTACAGTAGCCTTCAAGAGAACCTGTCACCAGGCCATTCGTTTCAACAAAAATCTTCCAATAAAATGTGCATTTATTGTAATTTATGTATGTTATTTATATTGAAAAGATCCCCCTTTTGTAACGCCCCTAGACTGCTGCTGGGGGTCACCGTCTTGGATGTGATGTCAGAAACCCTAGAGGACTCAGAGCTATCACTCAGGTGACGCTCTATAGCAGGGATGTCAAACTGGCGGCCCTCCAGCTGTTGCGAAACTACAAGTCCCATCATGCCTCTGCCTTTGGGGGTCATGCTTGTAACTGTCAATCTTGCAATGCCTCATTGGATTTGTAGTTTGGCAACAGCTGGAGGGCCCCCAGTTTGACACCTGTGCTCTATAGTGTTCTTCCATTAAATCTATATACGAGTGGGACATGTAATTGAAATGAAAAGAATGGGATTTTTGTAGGTGCATATATTACCCATCAACATGGAACATTAGTTATAATATTACAATTTTTTTTGAACCGTGCATAAAAAGATTCTAGTAAAAAATAACTGGTTCAATTCCATAATATAAAATATCCAGTATGTGCCGTGTGATGATTTTAACTAAGATCCTTATACACAGGTTCTTCTACATGTTTCCCCAACATGGCTTCTTCAGGAAGCAAACATGTGCATAGGGTACTAGTAAAGATACAAATATTCAACAATAATGATGCATACATGCATGGAGACAAGGGAAACCAAACCTCCCCCACTACCAGATTTGCCATGTCCCCACACACCCTAGCCTCAGATCGCCAGGAACTTGACCAGATGGAATCATAAGAGAAGACCTATAGGGGTTTATTTACTAAACCTGGTTGACTCAGAATCTTGGGCACCCTTGCATGGTAGCCAATCCGCTTCTAACCTCAGCATGTTCAGTTAAGCTTCAGCAATAAAACCTGGAAGCTGATTGTTTTTTATGCAGAAGTGGACAAGATTCCGAGTCAACCAGGTTTAGTAAATAAACCCCATAGGGTCCACAGGGGGGGGGATCCACAGCAGCACAGGGCAAACCGTAGAAGGGATATAATGACCAGCGAATAATCCTAGTCCGGGGCAGACTGACCATTTGGAAACTCGGGGCCCGGGGTCAGTAGGGGGCCCCAGGAGATGCCCCTGGTACCTTTTTTTTCATAGGCTTTTTTGAGTTTGGGCAAGGACACAGGGGCCCCATGATCCCCTATTGCCCGGGGGGCCCATGATTTGTCAGTCCACCCCTGTTTCTAGTGATATAAATTAATTACTGGCTACATAATAATAGACCATATTTCATATATATGACATTGTATATCCCCATAAAATAACACTTACTAAAAAACACAAAGAAACAGGCAACTGGGGGGGGGGGGGGGGGGAGTCAGAGTGATGTGGTGACAGTGATAGAAGGGGCCTATTTGCGGTAAAGAGATGGAAAACAATAATGGGCAATTGGAAGAAATAAATGGTATTATAGTAATTGGTATTAAATGGTATTATAACCCTAATATAAGTCATGTAGTTCAAATACTCCACTCTTTTCTTAAGATACAAACGTAATACATATATTGTATTATACATGGCTTTTTTTTTTTTTTGTAAAAATTGTTTTGCAGCAATGATGTTTTTTTTTCGCAATCCTTAAACATAACAAAACACACTTTTTCTTTATTTGAGCGTTGTTCGTTTAAAAATAAATAGTGTTGCTACACATAAAGTGCAGATTTTATTCTCTAGTTTTGTCCTAATTTAAAATGACACTAAAATTATGACTCTGGTACAAAGCATTGCAAAGTTATTTGCAAATGAAAGTGTTTTTTTTTGTTTTGTTTTTTTTTAAAGTGAAAGTTGTAAAAATGTTAAAGATGTAAAAATATTAAACCACAAAAAATTAGTTTAAATATTGTTAATAAAATAGAAACTAACAAAAAAAATTCTACAGGAAAATTCATAATTGAATGGAGGAGAACAAGGCAGTAATTTGGGATGACTATGGGATAATAAGGGGTTAAACAGAGGAATATTTAAAAAAAAAAAAAACTTTTTTTTTTTACTTGTCAAGTTGCTTTAACTTCATTTGCAGATCTCCCTTCATTCCTTTTGATCTGTAGATGAATAAACAGATACAAAATGAAACATTGTTTCTTTTGAGCAATGTTGTTGATAAACATTGCCAGACTGCTTTAGTTTGACAGCTCCACCTGTCAGACCTTTTCTCTCTATACCCCACAATGCCACTTTGATTAATCAGAGCTGAATTTCCTACTGTGACAGAGGAGGTCCTGCAAGCAGGGCAGAAAGACTGGACCTATCACACGCCCTTTGTGCAATGATGACACGTTTTTGGTCAGCCAAGGCGTCCCTGCATCACTTCCTTTTCTAGCCCTAGTATTTGTTGGAGCTCCCTACAGGCTAAAGTAACCTAGGAGCCAACATGGTCATGCTGTGGAGTGAGTGTGACAACCATCCCAAAATTTCACCAGTGGTCTTGCACAGTTGTTGGCCCTCCTGGAAAAGATCCAGGCTATTCCATATGTCAGAAACATCACTTTAACACAAAAATAGCACCTCAAAAAGTTTTGGCTCAAAGGTGCAAGATAATGGTTTATATATAGTTTAAAGCAGAAGTTGTGTGGTTTTTTTTTTTTTGTTTAAAAAAAAAAAAAAAAAATGCACTAGTGACACTACTTACCACGAATACAGAGTGTCCTGTGTGCTGGTGACTGCTGTCTTAGATTGAAATCCTCTGTCCTGTCCTAGATATCCCTGCAGCAGTGATCTTCCTGTGCTTCGGGGGGTTAATATGATCATCTACAGCTGTGACGGGCACTTGTCAAGCGCACGCCCCTTCTGCTCCATGCTCCAATCAGACACACCATACTACCAGTTCCCACCAGGGGTGAACTGACAACTCATGGGGCCCCCAGGCAATAAGGGATTATGGGGACCCTGTGTCCTTGCCCAAACACAAAAAAGCCTATGAAATAGGTACCAGGGGCATCTCATGGGGCCCCCTACTGACCCCGGGCCCTCGGGCAGTGCTCGAGTTTCCAAATGGTTGGTCCGCTCCTGGTTCCCACAATGAATAGCACTCTATGAATAGACCATGTGCAGATGAATGAAAACTCCACCACCTCCATTCATAAAGCACTTTTCATTGTGGGAACCAATAGGAAGCCTTCTAAGACTGGGGCAGGGGAGCAAAAAGGGCGGGCACTTGACAAGTACCTGTCACAGCTGAAGCTGCTCATGTTAACCCCCGCAGCACAGGAAGATCACCACTGCTGGTGTACCTGGGGGTAGAGGATTTAGGATTTCAGCCAAAAAAAGCAGCCTCCAGCACATGGACACTCTTCATTCATGGTAAGTACTGCCCCTGGTGCTGTTTGGTGAATTTTTTGGTTTCTTAAAAAACGAGCTTTAAATGAACTTGTTGATTTTACCCTAAAAATAAAGTTACTAGTTGTAGATGGGTTTAACCTAAGGAAGTTAACCTGCTACAATACAGAAGAACTTTTCTGACATCTGGCTCTTTTGACCTCTTTGTGCGACACTATTTCACCGGTTGCCCATTGTGTTGGTTTTACGTCAACCTACTAGCTATGACCAAACTATGGCCCTACAAGTCCCATCATGCTTCTGCCGCTGGGTGTCTTGCCTGTGGGTGTCAGTCTTGCAAGGCCTCATGGGACTTGCAGTTCCTCAACACCTGGAGGTCCATAGTCTGGACACCCCTGTACTAGCTGGTAAATAAATTAGGAAACATCAGTTTTTTGTGGTCTTTTGAAATTACTTTTTGGTTTTAATGCAGTCTATTGAAAGTGCTACAGATATGAAAGTTTGAAGATGATTGTTAGCAATGTTCTTGTTGGCACGCTCTTCAGCCTCATGCACACTAGCGTCAAAAATGGCCTGTCCAGGTCACAAAGCAAATCTGAATGCACCCTACAGTCGTCTATGTACATTTGTACACTACATGCTTAGAGGCATTTACTATCTCAGTGTTTGGATGCACCTACCAAATCAAGAAAACTTTGCATTCACAGTTTGTTTAGTGTTGGTTTTATGGAGTTGAACGTAGTTGAATGGATGTAAACGTGTCTAAACCTTCTTAAAGCAGGAATATTTAAATGTAGGTAAAAGTGATCTGAGAGGCATAAAAGTTGTTTGTACTTACCAGATAACTGATAACTCCTGTGTTTAGAAAAGCTAACTGGAGGACTGCCAGTGTTCTTGAGGCCTTCGATTGTATTTGGTGCACCATGACCTTATTGGCCCATATAAGCCTGACCTGAGTACTGTGTCACCACTGTTAGTATACTCAACTCCACACGAAGAAAGCTTTCTTGTCTGAGGACAGAAATAGATTTGGTTGGTGTCCTAGCAGGGGCGTGCAGCAGGTGCTGTTAGTAATTCAGTACGGAGAGCGAGAGATGAATCAGAAGTGGCAGCTGTTATTTTTTTGGTGAAGATGCCATGTTGGACTTGTCTGCAATCTGCATTATGTGCTTGTGGGATTGAAGGACCATATGTTTGTGTAGGGAATGGAAATGTAATGACCGCTCATGTGACTAATAGCATTTTCATCACTTGAGTCTATGTTCTGCGTTGTTTTCAGTAAGTTCTGCTTTTTATATTTTTGGAAGAGTCACTGATTGAGCCTTGTAACATGTGAGTGATCGTCTAAAGGGAAGTTGACCAATAATTCCATGCTTTAGATCTCTTAGGCACAAAGTCTCATCCATGTCCTGTGGCTTCAGTCCAATGGTCCCTCCTTGCTTTTAATGGCTCTAACACTGGGGGTAGGAAGCTCCAGATTTAACCATTGAACTGGGGGCTCCAAAATAATCACCCAGGAGCTGCACTCTGGTTCATTTGTATTAGTGGTCCTCAGGAATGCTGTGTACACAACCTATAGAAGAGTTTCAGCTTGTACCACACAATGCACAAATGCTGTAACAACTTTATTGTAATGGATATATCAGGGCTGGATGAATATCAAGAGCGATCACCTCCCCCTATGGGTGTTGGGCTTTGCAAAATTCAGGAATCCTGTATGATGGAGGATGCTCTGGCTTCTGCCAACCACAAAGAAGAATGATTTTGCAAAACCTGGTTCTAGTAGTTTGATTATACCTACTGTACAACTTACAGTGTTGCTTTGGCTAATTAACTGCAACCAAAGTTAAGAGGGTCCTATGGTTCGATGGATCTGGAGAGTAATTGGCTATCTTCACTACCTGCTCAGTGAAGGATACATGAGATCCACCTGGGGGGCCACTGCACTAGGATTCTCAACCTTCCTTTCCTCCTCTTGCAGTTTCTTGACCTCCCCTCCTTCTTTTTTACTTGGAGGTGAGGGGTTGACCCTGCCCCCTATAAACCTTCTTATGATCTTTACCACCATATGTTTGTTCTTTGGATTCTTACTGAAATATTCCCCCCCCCCCATAGCTTATCCGCTCACTTAGCGTAGGTGCCGTGTGGATGACAATAGTTGCCTGTGGTCCTCGTTCTTCTAGATTGTAAGCTCTCCTAACCCTCTTGTATTGAACTGTATTGTTGCTGTATTGTCTCCCGTTATATTGTAAAGCGCTGAGCAAACTGTTGGCGCCATATAAATCCTGTATAATAATAATAACCTGTGGTCCTCATTATTCTTCCTTTTTTTTTTTCCATGGTTTTGTTTTTAATACTTTTGCATGTGTATATTTGGTATGGTGGACAGTACAGCCTACCAGCCGTTTTTTGTCTTGTTTCCCTGTTTTTTTTTTTTATTATTTTTATTTCTAATGGCCTCTCACCTTTTTGTACTTTTGAAAATAAGGGTTTTTTTTTTAATCGCCTATCTTTTTGAGGTTTTCTCTTGCTACATCCAAATATTTATGTTGTCTTCTATATTGTTTGTAAACCCCCTATGTATATTGTTAAAAAAAAGAAGAGTTCTGCACCAGTGTCATCTTTATTAGCAGCCTTGGAGCCCTATTGCCAACTGTCCAGATCGGCTGCATCTGACCTCCTCTGTCCTGCTGTCCAAGATGTTCTAGGTCAGGTGTGTTGAATAACCAGGGGCGGACTGACAACTCATGGGGCCCTCCGGGCAATAGGGGATCATGGGGCCCCTGTGTCCTTGCCCAAACTCTAAAAAGCTTATGAAAAAGGTACCAGGGGTATCTCATGGGGCCCCCTACTGACCCCGGGCCCTCGGGCAGTGCCCGAGTTTCCAAATGGTCAGTCCGCCCCTGTGAATAACTCATTATAATCAGACTTCAGCAGGAATCTGTAGATTCTATCTTTAATTAAAAAAAATTGTTCAAGATTACTTTTGATGTTTTTGTGTTTCTTTCATTATTTAGCTTTTATGATGTGAAAGGAAGATGTGGCAGATGTTTGTCTTCCCTTCATTTTTAGATGCATTTTCCCAACAATAAAAAGGACCCTTTCCCCATTTCTGTCCATTTTGTAGCTCACACATGCTGGTCACATGACTTGCAGGGTAAACATGCTGTGGTTTTGGGAGAGCTGTTTGTAGTGTTATGATTTGAAAGCAGAACTCCAGGCAAATATAAAAGAAACACAAAACATGATTAAGTAATTTTATCATTTCAACAAAATAATTGAATGTGTTTATAACACTTCTACTATAACTGGCTGAAATCCAGCTCTGGCTCTGAGCTAATGCTGCTTCTCCTGACATTTGGGATTCTCAGTTTTACCAGGATCCTACGAGTGATGGCACCCTTGCCTAGGCAAACATGTCCACAGCTGGGGTGTAAGATATATTTTTTCCCTTTTTTTTGTTTTTTCGATAGACCTTGCTAGCTAGGCTGGCCATACACTGCTCAATTCTTGGGCAAGTCTCAGCAAGCTGGTGATGGCATCTACAGCATCACCCAGCTAGCCAAACGTTGACTGAAAAATGTATCTGCATAGGATTGCATCCGATCAGATGTAGGTATCATGGCTGCCTAAATACAATAGCCGGAAGTAGAGATTCAGCCATCCGTGGTTAGTGTGGATGGAGGAACCTATTCGATTTCTAAAGTATAGCTAGCCTTAGGATGGTTGTTGTAGACTGTAAACTAACTGTTGTCAAAAAAATTAAGAATTTGTTTAGAAGCTTTAAAATGTTTTCCATATACGCTTTTATTGTACCCCACCGGAGAACCCTTTCATGAGCAGAATATGTAGGCCACTATTGCTAAGCAATGAGGAGGGAAATGCTAGTTCTGTGGCTTGCTTACATACTTGTGCTAATAAGTGTCTCTCTTGATCATCTCAGAAAGTTGGAAGGTATGTAGCAACCAGGGGCGGACTGACAACTCTTGGGGCCCCCGGGCAATAGGGGATCATGGGACCCCTGAGTCCTTGCCCAAACTCAAAAAAGCCTATGAAAAAGGTACCAGAGGTATCTCATGGGCCCCCTACTGACCCCGGGCCCTCGGGCAGTGCCCGAGTTTCCAAATGGTCAGTCCACCCCTGGTAGCAACTTACCTGTGATTGATTTGAGACTCGTGACCGGAGTCTAGCATGATAGGTCACATGACCCGCAGCAGGGCTGGTTTCTGGGTGATGTCAGAAAATTTTTTAGAACATTAATTTCTACTTTCATTGAACACCCTGATGATATCACTTAATCAGTGTGGCCATGGCAATTCTAGGACATGTCTAAAAAACCGAGCCGTGGGACCGAGTTAATATATCTCTGAGGAAAGGGTTATTTCACTGCCTCTAGCCTTCCTCCCTCCAACCTGGAAAATCCATATACATTCCAAGTCTGTCTAATCTCTATTGTGTTTAGAAACACACAGTGTATTCCTATATATGTATAATTTCATGTAACTGGGTGGACAGCAATTTCAAAATAAAAGTCCCTTTTTTCTGCTAAAAGGTAGAACTTGGCTGATGTGTATGAACCTTTTTGTTTGCAGGAAATGATCATGCATGGTAGTTTACAAACACAGCAAGCTACATCTTCCTGTTTTATATAAATCAGAGTCTCATAGAGAGATACCTTAAAGATATTCCAGTACTAGACTGTCCACACATACATGGTTTAAAGCCTAACTCTAGCCAATTATTTTAGGTTTGGGATAGTCAGACAGCAGAGAAAAAAAAAAACATAAGTGGTAACCCTTCCACGCTTTTTTTTTTTTTTTTTGTCCCCATTGAATTTCTGAAGGAACTCATGGGGAAAATGCCCGAATAGGAAAAACAATGAAACTAGAAGATCCCTGCTGAGGTCCTAACCTGCTTCATCCAAAATGAAATATTGGCTGTCGTTGGGCTTTAGCCTTGTACATGGAATGCTTCTTTATTAGAATAAAGTGCTCTACCCTCAAAGGAACCATTCAAAACTCTTGAAAGAAACTGGCTGTAAGAGAAAGCTGGACTGGACTTGGATAGTCGGCCAGTTTGGCCACATTCTGTCAAAGGGGCATGATCCAAACAGGTCTTCCAATCGGCATCAAAATGGTGATCTCAGCTAATGGCCCAGAGTGTTTGGGGGGGGGGGGGGCGTGTTGGTGTTCCCCTTGTCCAAACACAATAGCACAGCAGGGGAGATTACTGTATTAACAGATAGTACAGCGGCTCCTCCTGAGCTGTCAGATAGTTTTCTTTTTCATTCAGCCTGCTGGGAACAAAAAAACTTGTGTGTACTAGGCTTTAGAATGGGGTTGGGAGTAGGTTTAGCATTCGGTTTAGACTGGAATTCCACTTTAGCACCTAGAGCCAAACTTCTTATGGGGTGACTATATAATACTTTTTCCAAAGACAGGTAATCTAGTTAGAGTGGACTTTCAGCCTTTCATCCCCCAGCCTTGTGCCTTGTGTGGCTATATCATCTGATCGTAGTATAATGTTCAGGATAGACAACTCGGTGAGGTAGGAATTGGCAGCACAAGACCGTTATTTAGGGGGCAAAAAGGAAAAATTCAGCCCCCGATTGTGCTGTATGACCAAGACTGAAAATCCTATTTAAAAATGTTGTGTTTTTTTTAGGGGAAACTTTTTCGAAAAATAACTTTGGAAATGTTTTTCTATTAGGCTAGAGCTAGGCTTTTACATTATCTGTTGACCTTTGATTTCAAGCTTTCAATAGAAATATGCAAGTGTGGTGTGGTGTTGTGTGTTTTTTTTTTTTTTTTTCTTCACCTTTTAAGGTCTATCTGGGAATTCCTAGTCCCACATCCCACCTACCCCCCCCCCCCCCCAGTGACCTTAAACCCTGTTTTTTATGCTATTTTAGATAATCATTACAGATGGCTCAGTGGGAAAATTAAATAGGCTATAAAGTTAAGTAGCTGGCTTTTAAGTAGCTCTTCTGAGGCTCAAGGACTATCCATAGGTATGAGACGGACACTGGAAGATCCAATCACTAAAAGCTTTTTCCATAAGCATATCTCCTGTCGCTCTTTTAGAACTAAATCCCTTTGTCCCTCATTCATTCATTAGCTTACCATACACTAGTGAATGTTTGGACAAACATTTGTATGAACATTCTCATTACATTCAAGGCTTGACCAAAAACACCTAACATTTTATTTGCTTTTAACATTTGATTTTGGAATAAATATTTTGCCAAATGAACACCATATACACTGTTAGAAATATTTTTGTTCAAGAAAAAATTTCCATCCTGCTCCTTCGAAATGTCTCATCCCTGCGGTGAAAAATGAATGTCAATTTGACCCCTCTAATGGTTAGAAAATTGAATGAACATTCTTAAAACTAAAAATTTAAAATGAAATTCTACTAGTGTTTAGCCAGCTTTAGTTTTCCCTCTTTTTGGTCTGATGGGTAGACCTCTGAGCATAAAATTGTCAACAGTGTTCTCTTACACTAACTAAGGGGTCCATTTATAAGTTTATTTCCTAAGGTTCAACATTTTTTAATCAAATTAGCAAAATGTTTGAATCTTGGGTGAAAACCTTTATAAATAGACCCTATAATTTTAACTCCACCTCTAAACTACTGCATTTAAGGTGTTACATAACCCCGGGCCCTGCATTCACTATATCTGGTTTCCCCGGACCCTTCATTCACTATATCTGGTCTCCCCGGACCCTGCATTCACTATATCTGGTCTCCCCGGACCCTGCATTCACTATATCTGGTCTCCCCGGACCCTGCATTCACTATATCTGGTCTCCCCGGACCCTGCATTCACTATAGCTGGTCTCCCCGGACCCTGCATTCACTATAGCTGGTCTCCCCGGACCCTGCATTCACTATAGCTGGTCTCCCCGGACCCTGCATTCACTATAGCTGGTCTCCCCGGACCCTGCATTCACTATAACTGGTCTTCCACAGTACAGAGAACATGGAAATGCAATTACTTTAGTAAATATCAATTGCTAAATACCTTTTCTCATCAGTATATAGCAGTCTTGTGACATCCATCAGTGTCCAGCTGAGCACTGGTTAAGGCTTGTAGGAGGAGTTTTCATTCTGCTCTGACTGTCCTATGAGTCTGCATGAACCCTGACCCTCTGTCTAGACAGTGCTAATTGGTCCTGTGCTGATCACATGCACTCTCCCAAAGAAAAAAACAAACAAACTCCATAGCAATACACACATCAAACAGAGCACGTGCAAAGTGACTGCTAGAGCTCTGTACTATCAGCAGATGGATTGGGGACAGTAGAAGGGGAGGATCAGAGAAGACTGGTTCAAACAGCGTTTTTACACAGTGCGGAGGATTAACCCCTTAGGTTCGACAGTGAATATAACAAGCATGCTTTACTAGAAATAGCCTGATTTTACTTTTATGTGTTTAGTAACACTTTAAAAGGCTAATATAAAAGTAGTGATGGGGGAAAAAAAAAAACACTTCTGCATTGAACCAGTTAAGGTCGGTGTAATTTGAGGTGTGACGGGTGTATCCTTTACACTTTATACTGCCTACTGCCTATGGCCCTTGTGTATTTATGCTGAAAAGTTGGGAGGTAGACATAAGCAGAGTCATTTCTCTTCTTGCTGTCTGATCTTGCAGTAAATAGATGGGCCAGTTTTTTTCTGGTTCCCTGCAGTAAATCCTTTGCCAAGGGTGTGTAAGCAATGGACAAACATGCATGTTCACCTGAAACAAAAGTGAGGTTTTTTTTTTGTCTGTTCCCGTTTGAAGAAGTGGTTTTGTTTTGGGTTTTTTTAAGAAAAGATCTTTTGGTGGTTGCATCTTCAATTGTCAATTCTTGGTTATACCACTGACTGTGACACTGAATGATAGCCGCCTTCTCCAAAAATAATCCATACACATCTACCACTTAATAACGCTCTATTCTATTTTTCATTATACTGTTTATTTCTGTATCAGGGGCAGACTGACCATTTGGAAACTCGGGCACTGCCCGAGGGCCCGGGGTCAGTAGGGGGCCCCATGAGCTGCCCCTGGTACCTTTTTTTTCATATGCTTTTTTGAGTTTGGGCAAGGACACAGGGGCCCCATGATCCCCTATTTCCCGGGGGCCCCATGAGTTGTCAGTCCACCCCTGTACCGTATTTTTGTTTTTTTGCCTTCTTGTAACTTCCACCATGGGCACATGAACCTCTCATTTCCCCCCGCACTTCATTGTTTGGAATGAGCAGCGCACATTAGTTGCAGTCATGTGCATGCTACACAGTCCATATTTCTTAGTCCATCTTGGGAGTTAGTAAGAGAGCGTGGCTACATCACTACATACAGTGGGACCGTGGAGAACAAATATAGCCACCTTCTAGTGGGAAGTCTGATCACAAAAAAAAAAAGTGGTGGAGGCTGAGAGCAATTAAAGGTCTTTTTTGAGTTAAGAATACATATCTGAATAGACTTTTATTAAAGTGGTAGTAAAGTTGGTAAACTAAGAAGATTTGTCCCCGTGTAGGTTCGTCATAATATGCTAGTATGCACTGCATACTAGTATATTATGACAGACTCCGCCCAAAAGAGGAAGTTCCGCTTTGACTGGTCCCTCCTCGCTGTTGAGGATTGGCACCTTTGGGGAGCGGGTATCCAAATTGACAGGTAACCACTCCCACTTCTGCTGCATTTGACTAAGCCAGGGGTCTCCATACTTTTTAAACAAAGGGCCAGTTTACTGTCCTTCAGACTTTAGGGGGGTCGGTCTGTGGCTTTTGAGAGTTGAAATTGTCCTTGTGTCAGTGGGAGTAAACAATGCATCTTTGATAATAGGGGGAGGAATAGTGCCCCATTGCTGGCGTCAGTGGGAGGAATAGTGCGCTATCGTTGGTGTCAGTTTGAATGCCTCATGATTGGTGTCAGTGGACAAAAAGATGTTGTCGGTGGGCAAAATAGGGCCCCATTTTTGGTGTGAATGGGCCCTACTGCTGATGTCAGTGGCAGGAATTATGCCCCATTGTTGGTGTCAGTGGGAGGAATAGTGTCTTGAATTAGCAGGAGGAAAATTGCCTCAAGGGCTGGATAAAGGCAAGCATAGGGCCAGGAGCAGACTGACAACTCATGGGGCTCCCAGGCAATAGGGGATCATGGGGCCCCTGTGTCCTTGTCCACACTCAAAGCACACCCAAAAAAGCCTATAAAAGGTACCAGGGGCATTTCATGGGGCCCCCTACTGACCCCATGCCCTCGGCCAGTGCCCAAGCGCTCGAATGGTCAGTCCACCCCTGCATAGGGCTGCATCTGGCCACTGGGCCGTAGTTTGGAGACCACTGGCCTAGGCGATCAGAAGCGAAAGTTGTTTCCCCCCCCTTAGTCTTCTGGGACATGTGACAGGTCCCAGAAGACTACGGGACCATTCACAAAACTCAGCACTACTCACACATGCGCATTGAGCACCTGGCTGTGAAGCTGCAAGCTGTCACAGCCAGGTGCCCACAATGAAGATGCCGGCACCAGGAACACAGGGATTACTTCTAAAGTGGTATGTTTCTTATGATTTTCTGATCATGTGTACGAGGCTTTACTGCAATTACACAGCTAAGTCACCAACATGCCCCCCGTCCTGTAATTGGACAGATGGGAGATTGTCCAAACTGCACCCAAACCTATCACCCACAATTGCTAAAACTATCTGTTTCTTCATTCCAAAGTCCTATTAACATTCTAGAGTAGCATTCTTGCCTTATCAGGTGCCTAAAGCACCAACATCAAGATCTATAGGGCCAAGTTATTGGCGTCTACCGATCTGCTGTGTACTGGCAGCTCTTCTCCTGAAAATCTAAGCCCAGTTATTGTGTGCCCATTATTTACAAGGAAACAGATGAACTATTTGGCGTTCAAGTCCTTTAAAAAGAAGTGTGTGATTGTTCCTGACAAATGCTGCCAGCACAGCAGACCACTGTACTCCAGACAATGGTTAACACTTTCAACCGACAAGAGGCTGCACAAGGCACAGGCATTCTTTGTAGTGGAAACATTGACTGCCTGTTCTAAAAATATATTGTCCACCACTGCTGAATGGTGCTAATTCTGGGAAGCCTGAGAATGCGGTAGCCCTCGGACAGGGTATCAAGTCCTAAACATAGGCTAATTAAACTGAGTTAAACTGTAAACATCTTAATAGAGGCCTAGACCAGTAGATGTTAATATCTTGAGGAGAGTAGGTGCTGAGACGTGGGCCCATCCTTGAATACATCGCTGAGGCCCTACGAGTATTAGCTATGCCTTTTTTATAATGCTCGTTTCGATTTCTAATAAAAAAAAAAAAAGGAACAAATTGTAATTGCCTACAAAGAAAGTTGGATGCTGTCTCTCTTTGTGATGGCAAGCACAACGTAAGCACTATATGTTGTCCTCTTACTGGAATCAAGATAGGAGTATGGGAATGGAGCCACATTGCGTGGGGTACCCCAGCCACAGCTATTAATATTCTGGCTTCTCATGTAGCTAATAAATGTTCCTAAGCTGATTAGCGTAATGGAATTTTTCTTTTTCAAAGACCTTTACCTGTTATTTTTGTCTCACTGCCACTTTACAGGACAGGTTTACTAATGATATCGAGCCCCCCTCGGCTCCCTTAATGATCTTAAAGTGTCTGTCCCCCTGCAGGTTCTTACCACCTCGGATGGCAGTGATGACTTTCTGTATAGTCTATATTCCAGCCGGTAAAAATCTAGTGATGGGTACCAGGGGCGGACTGACAACTCATGGGGCCCCCGGGCAATAGGGGATCATGGGGCCCCTGTGTCCTTGCCCAAACTCACAAAAGCCTATGAAAAAGGTACCAGGGGCATCTCATGGGGCCCCCTACTGACCCCGGGCCCTCGGGCAGTGCCCGAGTTTCCAAATGGTCAGTCCGCCCCTGTGGGCTACTTGCACCTGTGCACTGAGGTCCCCTAGACTCAGATGGGATTTACCCATACTGCAAGTTCAATGTTCCTTTCTATATAAAGTAAAAATATAAGCTGAATTCTTTACAGTACCCAATCTTGTACTAAAGGGTGCTTGAAGTGAACACAACAGAAGGTATTGTGTCAGAATTAAATGCAAAGATACGAATTCACCAGCACTCCAAACAGATGTGAGGTGTTTGTGAAGGCCGTGCCCCACAAGGCTGACGTTTCAGAGCCTCGTAGTGTCCCTTTATCAAAGCAACATAGTGACCAACCTGATGCATTGACTCAAATGGTATTCACTTATACTGCGAGTTCGATGTTTTTTTTAATCTACTTTAAGGGAAGTTACTGGATTTTTACCAGCTAGAATGTAGACTGCTTGGGAAGCTCTCATCCCTGTTGGAGGAGGTAAGGAAGCTTACAGTTTAGAATAGTTAAGAGGGTTTGAGGGGAACTGTTGGGTTTTAGACATTTTAGTAAACTTGTTCTTTGATGTACGTATATCTTTTATGGGAGACCAACATCTGCATGTTAGCCTGCAGTCCAAAATAGGAGTAAGCAGCCTAGAATGACAACATCGCTTCTCTCTAGAAAGACCGTGAGGAACTGTTGTCACCCCAGGACAGAAAGTGTGTAATTGGCTGGATCACTAGCTAAAAAATAAAGAAAAATCCTGGAAAAGTAAACTAATGCCCCCATCACATCTAAGGATTGGTAAGAGGCAACATGGAAGGGATTGGAACAAGTTGCATGCTCCCACATACCTGGAAGTACCAGACATTTTGCGTTGCTGAACAAGGCTAAGGAGGAAAGGAAGTGGGCTGTATGATACTGGTGGGGCCACAAATAAAGTAGACCTGATGCTTGGCAAATCATGAAAAACTGTCACTAATAAACAAAATTTTGTTTTTTTTCCACATTTTACTCGGTTACCTTTTGGGGAAAAAGTTACTGTACAGCATTTATAATTTCAGAAGCTTTCTTAGGTGATTTTTTTTGTACAAATTATACTACTGTTCTTGTATAACTCTCTACACTAGACTTGTGCAGTAAATTGCTAGTGAGCTTTACCACATTCCAATAAAAAGTTTGTTTTTATGCCTATAAATAGGGTGGCATTTATTTTTTTCTGCAGCAGCTCTATTTCCTGAAAGCAGAACATAATAAAACATGTAATTAAAGGCTGACAATGACAGGAAGAGCTATCCTGGGGAGCGGGCGGTAGGGAAAATTTCACGGGAGAACTGGGGCTGGCCCTGTTTTAAGAGCAGGGAGTGAGAGTGAGTGCAGGAGGTGCGCAATGACCGAGGTTATAAGATGAGTCGCACAGAGACAATAGTGTGCGTTTATGAAGGTTCCGTGAGACGGAACACCGTTTGCCTACCAACAGCCCGAATGTAGGAAGTTCTTCTAACCAGAGTGTCTACGTGGATCTAGAAAACCTAAAGAAGGCTGGGAATTTGCTGTTAAAGGTAACTTTAATTCATGATGTAAGGTCAAGATTGGAGGATTTCTGGTTTGGGGATGAGCCAATATCAGCCACCTAAGTTCAATGGAAAGATCATCTTTGGCTTGACCAACCCTTTAGACCACTTTTTTTTCCTTGAGGACTTCAGATTTTTGTACCTGAGTTCCCAGGGCACTCACCAGGCAAAGGCCATCATGAGGATGCTTCAGTCTTGCTGTTTGATTGCAAATGAAAAAGAATGCAACAGAAGGAGTGAAACTTTGGTGGGGATATTGTAGAACTGGCATTAAGGAGATCTTCATATTACAATCCCTAAGTGGTATGGAAACCAGTGGTTGAAGTTGCTGTCCAAAATTTAGATTATGGATAAAAAATCAATTTAGGGGATGAGTGTATCCAAAGCTAAAACATGTTATTTTAATTTTGGAAAGAGTGGTGAGGGGTTAAAACCACTTTGGTGGGGTTTTTATATCGCTCTCTGTGTTACTGTTCGGATGATTTTCCCTCTTTGTCCTGGTGACCATTGTTACTAGGGCAGAATGTGAGGGAAGATTCAGAATTTCAAGTTGTCACCAGTACAGGGATAGATGGAAAAATATCCCAATGGACACCCTTGTTCTGGTGACAACTGTTTAAGATTTACGTCACCTTGTAGATATTTTTGTTGTGCCTACAGGACAGGAAGTGAAGGGATATTATCACAATGGGGCACATATGGCAAAAGTACTGGAGTTTTACAATCTCTACTGTATGCAATATGAAGAAATAAAAAAGGTTTGGCTATCGATGTACTTTAAATTCGCGATCAGGAGGGAGGTTTGGTTGTCCAGTTTTTTTTTTCAGACACCTGAAAATGCAGTTCCTTTTCTTCTAAAATCACTTCTGCGGGTGCTGTGATCTTGCTGGATAGGTTTGGTGTTGGACCTGCATGATATCAACAAAGGGACTCCCTGCGGAGGATGTGGCAAGTATGCCACAGAATAGTCATCAAATGTTAGGGGCTGTATTTTCACAATAGGTTAGGGTTGGGAGAGTGGGGGGGGGGGGGAAATGAAGGTTGAGTGGTAAAGTTTCCCTTTAGGGGTTTCAAGTGTAGGGCATGGGAGTGTGGTACAGGGCTGGAGGGGGATTAAGTGTTAGGGGGCTTTCTTTAGGATTTAAGTAGTGTTTATATAATCTTTTTGGGTTATACATAGTCTATAAACTGTTGTCATCAGAACAGGTGTCCCCATTGGAAGATTTTCACTTCCCTCATGTTCTGGTGACTACAAAAAATTAAATCTTCATCTTGGTGACAACCTCCAGAACAAACGATGAGGGTGAATCTTTCAAGTAGGGGCACAAACTGCAATAAAATCTGATAGAGGTTTAAATCCTTCCCACTCTTTTTAAGACCACCTGAGGATTGTAAAATTAGGAGATATGCACTAAAAAGGTCTACACATTTTCTAGGGAACAACTCCTATGTTTACCTCTTTTCTTGCTGTTGCCGATCACGATTAGGAGGGAGGTTTGGTTGTCCAGTTTTTTTTTCAGGCACCTGAAAATGCAGTTCCTTTCTTCTAAAATCACTTTTGCGGGTGCTGTGATCTTGCTGGATAGGTTTGGTGTTGGACCTGCATGATATCAACAAAGGGACTCCCTGCGCAGGATGTGGCAAGTATGCCACAGAATAGTCATCAAATGTTAGGGGCTGTATTTTCACAATAGGTTAGGGTTGGGTGAGTGGGGGGGGAATGAAGGTTGAGTGGTAAAGTTTCCCTTTAGGGGTTTCAAGTGTAGGGTATGGGAGTGTGGTTCAGGGCTGGAGGGGGATTAAGTGTTAGGGGGCTTTCTTTAGGACTTGAGCAGTGTTTGTGTAATCTTTTTTGGGTTATACATAGTCCTATAAACTGTTGTCAACAGAACAGGTGTCCCCATTGGAAGATTTTCACTTCCCTCATGTTCTGGTGACTACAAAAAATTAAATCTTCATCTTGGTGACGACCTCCAGAACAAACGAAGAGGGAGTAAGGGGCGCAAACTGCAATAAAATAACTTCAAGTAGGGGCACAAACTGCAATAAAATCAATTAAACTCTTCCCACTCTTTTCAAGACCACTTGAGGATTTTAAAAGTAGGAGATATGCACTAAAAAGGTCTACACATTTTCTAGGGAACAACTCCTATGTTTACCTCTTTTCTTGATGTTGTCAATCACGATCAGGAGGGAGGTTTGGTTGTACAATTTTTTTCAGACACCTGGAAATGCAGTTCCTTTCTTCTAAAACCATTTCTGTGGGTGCTGTGATCTTGCTGGATAGGTTTGGTGTTGGACCTGCATGATACCAACATATTGTTCTGATGACAACTGCAAAAATTTAAATCTTCATCTTGGTGGCAACCTCCAGAACAAACCATGAGGGTGGATCTTTCAAGTAGGGGCTCAAACTGCAATAAAAACCTGACAGAGGTTTAAACCCTTCCCATTCTTTCCAAGACAAAAATGGCTTTAGCTATACTTTGACAACTTGAGGAGTTTAAATGTAGCAGATATGCCCTAAAAAAGTCTACAGATTTTCTAGGGCACAACTCCTATGTTTATCTCCTTTTCCTGCTGTTGCAGCTCATCATGCTACTATTACTGGCAATTACCAAATGTTACAATGACAGTCAGGGATTGCTATGTATTACATAGGAGTGGCAGTCAAGTGCAGCTACATCTGTGTAAAATTAAAGCTGAAAAGATACAAGGAACTGGGGTGTTTCTATAGGTATCAGTTGATTCACAGATTTATTTATTCATTACAGGTACTTGTATAATGCCATCAATTTACTCAGTGCTTTGCATATATATTGTATATTCATGTCAGTCCCTAACCCTCAAGGTATGTACAATCTAAGGTCCCTAATTTACCATGCATACACATACTAGGGCCAATTTATACAGGAGCCAATTAACCTACCAGCATGTCTTTGGAGGTGGGAGAAACCCGGAGAACCCAGAGGAAACCCAAGCAGGCACAGGGAGAACATGCAAACTCCAGGCAGGTGGTGCTGTGGTTGGGATTCAAACCTACAACCCTAGTACTGCCAGGTGGAAATGCTAACCATTTAGCCACTATGCTGCCCAAAATGCATTCAAACAAACACACTGCTGACTTTGGTGTGTGGCTGAGATTGCACAAAGCTGTATCACGGCAGTCAGGCTTTTTAACCCAGATAACTTCGAAGTGCATCATGGTATGGAAACGTAACCCACAATATGCAGATCACTTCATAATGATCCTCTAGTATTATAATCAGTACTTGTTCCTACTAGAGAGGAATGCAAACTTCGCTAAGCCTAGGTTCACACTATGAATCGCACAGGAATTTGTACCACCTTCCTGTGCAATTCACATGCGATTCAGTGCAGTGTGATTTGAGTCCATTCATTTTGAATGGGCTCGAAGCGCACCAATTTTAGAAATGCACTACAACCAGGTCACATGGTGCAGGCAAATGCACTGAGTTTGCGACCTTTGTTTGGGGTGTCA